>NW_026585504.1:52041550-52126550 GCF_907164565.1 Psammomys obesus | reverse complement strand
AACCAAAAATTCTGGGCCCAGGGCCTTTTCTGAGACTGATACTCTAACCAAGGACTAATCATGGAGATAACTTAGAACCCCTGCACAGATGTAGCCCATGGCAGCTGAGTCTCTAAATGAGCTTCCTAGTAAGGGGAACAGGGGCTGTCTTTGACATGAACTCAGTGGCTGGCTCATTTTTTTTTCATCTGAATTCATGTCCTATACTTTACTCAGTGAATCATAAAGAGAAAGTTTGAAACAATATTTATGGACCTGTGATTAATAAAATGGTAGGCTGGTTAATTATAGAATCACCTGGGAAAAGGTAACCTCAACTGAGGAACTGTCTGCATTATATTGGCCTGTGTGTATGTCCCTGATTAATTTTCTTGATTATTCATGATTGACACGAGAGAGCTCATCCTTCCATGTGTAGGGGATTGCCACTTCTTGGCAGATAGTTCTGGGATGCATATGAAAGCAAGTTGAGCAAGACATGGGATGCAAGCCAGTAAGAAGTGTTCCTCTGAGGGCCAGATTCTACCACTGCTTGAGTTTCTAGTCTGATTTACTGCAGAATGGATTGTGATTGGCAACCGCAAGGCAAATGAACTCTTTCTCCCAAAGTTGTTTTGGTAGTAGCGTTTTGTCACAGAAACAGGTAGAAAATAATGCTATATATCACAATTACAGGATTCTCATGCCCATGGATTAAGCATCTTTTCCTATTTACAAATGATATTTGTAAATAAGTAAAGTTAAATAAGAAATCATATTTACTGAATAATTAGAGACTGAGTCTTGTTTGAACCTTGATTTTGGTCACAGTGAGTGGCCTTCATATCATTATCATTCCACCAATAACAGTGCTAGTGGACCTGTGACCTAAAGAGAATTATTTCACTGCTCTGTGTGGCAGTGAGTAATCATTTCTGACCTCTTTCCTGGAATGTTAGTTCTCACTTCATACTTTAAAGATACTACATGTGCCATTACCATCATTAACATGAACTCTCTTCCGACAACTTGTTTACTCTCTTTGCTTTTCATTTTCCACATGGCAAAGGTGCTGTTGGCTATCTGGATGTTTTGGCTTCTTTGTAGAGCACCTATATGGGAAATACGTCTTTGATAAATAGGGGTTACCTTTTTATTGTAGAAAAGATACAGTTAAAATGGGAACTGATGGACAAGGAATGAAAGCATGGGCCAGTTAGGGAAATCTCTGAGAAAAGTTGCCTAAATGAACATGGTTGCTCCTCTGACCAGGGCCACAACAGATACATCTGACATCAACAGAGAGTGTTTTGAACAATCCCCATGCAACATTTTTCAGAAATAACTTAGTTATCAGTAATAATTTAAGATTCATTGATTAGCTTTTAAAAAAAAGTTAACTTAAAAAAATTAAGTTAATTGATGTAAAAGATTGCATGTATACTTAAAAGTACCACAAACTAAGCAAAAATATTTCATAGTTTTGTTTTTGTTGCTGTTTCCTGAGACAGGGCCTCACTTATTTCACACTGGATGGGAATGAATAGTGCAGTCAAGGCTGATCTTGAGATTCTTATTTTCATGTCTCTGCCTCCCCGTTGCTGATTTCCTTGCATTTCCATGGTAGATTTCTGTGATGCTGGAGATCAAACTTTGTGTATGGAAAGTAATCACACTGCTTACTCACTACAAACCAGCCCAAGTATTTCCTCTTGTAACTGTTGTTCTCTTTCTTGTTTTAGATTTTAGTAAGAAAGTGGAATTTGAAATAATCATGAAGAATGACATGAGAAAGATTTCCTTTTTCTTTCTGTCATTCTTTGTATGTTTCTTTCTTTCTTTTTTGAGGATTTCTTTATGTAGCCTTGGCTATCTTGGACCAACTTTGTAAACCAGGATGACCTTGAACTCACAGAAATGTCCCTGCCTCTGTTTCCTGAGCACTGAGATTACAGGTGTGCGCCACTACACCTGGCTAATGAAAGATTTTCAATCCCTTCACTATTAACATTGATTTTGTTTGTTTTGTTTTTGTCTGTCCTGGGGATGGAACCCAGTGCTTTGGACATTCTGGTTAGTGCTCTATCACTGAACTATACCCACTATCAGGTTTATTTTGACTCTTCCATTTAAACACAAGCATATAGAGGCCCACAGTCTCTGGAGGTAGGAACTATAACCTAGAAACAGCTGTGATGAGTTCCACTGACTCAGAAGACCATCCATGGCAATCTGTTTCTATTTGGAATAGAATTAGTGACTACTTATTGCTAGGAAAACATCATGACCAAAAGCAATTTTGGTAACATAAAGTTTATTTTGTCTTAGAGTTCCAGAGAGAGAGAATGTCCACTATCAATTAAAAAGCATTACAGCAAAATGAAGCATCTTTTTGGTATATAGTGAGGAATGGTATAGGTGTGTGTTGAGGTAGAACTATTCCCAATTTTCTGACTAAGTGCCAGATTGAGTTCCAAAGAGACTGTACAGTTTGCACTCCCACCAGCAATGGAGGAGGGTTCCCTTTTCTCCACATCCTCTCCAGCATGTGTTGTCACTTGACTTTTTGATCTTAGCCATTCTGACTGGTGTAAGATGGAATCTTAGAGTTGTTTTTTGATTTGCATTTCTCTGAAAGCTGAGATTGAGTATTTCTTTAAGTGCTTCTCAGCCATTTGATCTGGTATCTTCTTCCTTTGTTGTGAATTCTCTCTTTAGCTCTGTACCCCATTTTTGATTGGATTTTTTGATTTGTTGATGTTTAATTTCTTAAGGTTTTTGTATATTTTTGACATTGGCTGTCTGTCTGATGTAGAGTTGGTGAAGATCTTTTCCCAATCTGCAGGATGCCATTTTGTTCAATTGACAGTGTCCCTTGACTTACAGAAGTTTCTCAGCTACATGAGATTCCATTTAATAATAGTTGATCTCAGAGCCTGTGATGTTGGTGTTCTGTTCAGAAAGTTGTTTCCTATGACAGTGATTTCCAGACTTTTCCCCACTTTGTCTAATAGGTTTGGAGTTTCTTGTTTTATGTCAAGATATTTGATCCACTTGAACCTGAGTTTTGTGCATGGTGATAAATACAGTTATATTTTCATTTTTCTATATCCAAACATGCAGTTAAGCCAGATCAATTTGTTGAAGATGTTTCTTTTTTTCCATTGTATGGTTTTTGGCTTCTTTGTAGAAAATCAAGTGCCCATAGGATTGTGGGTTTATTTCTAGATCTTCACTTCAGTTCTTTTGATCAATCTGTCTATTTCTATGCCAGCACCTTGCAGTTTTTATTCCTATTTCTTTGTAGTATAACTTTAGATCAGGGATGTTGATACCACCAGAAGTTCTATTATTTTACAGTTAATTGTTTTTATTTTGGGTCTATGAAGTTTTGTGTTAGAATTTTGATGGGAACTTAATGGCATTTGTAGACGTTTTTTAGCAGGATGGCCACTTTTGCTATGTTAATCCAACAGATCCACAAGCATGAGAGATCTTTCCATGGTATCTTCTTGAATTTCTTTCTTCAAAGACTTGAAGTTCTTATCATATAGGTCTTTCACTTTCTTGACTAGAGTTACACCAAAATATTTTATATTATTTGTTGCTATTGTGAAGGGTATTGTTTCCCCAGTTTCTTTGTCAGCCCTTTTGCTGTCTTTCTAGACTTTTTTAGTTAATTTTGTATACAGACACTTTGCTGAAGGTTTTTAGCAGCCATAGGAGTTACCTGGTAGAATATTGTGGGTCACTTATGTATACCCTCATAGCATGCATGAATAGCAACATTTTGACTTCTTCTTTTCCAGTTTTTTATGCCCTTGATCTTCTTTACTTGTTTTATTGCTCTAGATAGAACTTCAAGTACTATATTGAAGAGATATGTTGAGAGTGTGGAGCCTTGTCTTGTCCCTGATATTAGAGGGAACTTTAAGTTTCTCTCCATTCAAATTGATCTTGCCTGTTGACTTGCTGTATATTGCTTTTATTGTGTTCAAGTATGTGTCCTTTATGAGGCAGGTGAAGGAGGAGAATCAGAGGAAGGAGAATTACACAGTATTGTAGGGGTTAGTAAATCACCACATAGCACATGATTTGAGCAGAGAGATGAATAAGAATTCAGGAGGAGATGTTTGAAGGATGGCTCAATGAATAAAGTAACTGCTGAGCAAACGTGAGGAGCTCAGTTTGGATACCCATCACCCGGGTAAAACGTGGACATGGCAGCACAAGCCCATAAACATAGTGCTGGAGAATAGAGATAGGATTGCCGGTCACCTAGTCTTGCCAAATTAACAAGATCCAGACTCATGGAGATATCCTGTGTAAGTAAGTAAGTGAAATCAAACCACTGCATCATATCATCTGTGGTTAGGTCCACAATGATATTTCATGTAGTTTGACTTTAAAAGTCATGAAGAAATCTAGAAATAAATAATTTATGGGAACTGCATGTAAGTGAATTTAACCAACAGTATGCTATTAAAAATGAGAAGGTAAAAATAGTTCAACTTTATTTTTTAATTAACTTCCAAAGTACGAGTTGACAATTGCCCTTAAATAGATCAGATGTTCTACTTGAATGCCAATCAGTTTTGAAATCTTTAATGAAAATCAAAACCAACCATATCCTACAATGTGTCATTACCTTTATTTTTAGAATGATGATAAAGAAATAACTGTAACCTCCAAATCACTCTCTGAATAGTGTTCTCTATTTCTTCCAGTAAAATAACAATGTGTCCTTTCTTACCTGCAACACCCAGGTTCTTCAAGCGAGTTCCCTGTTCATTTGCTCTTACAGCCTTTTTATCATCCTGTCTACCAATGGCCAACATAAATCGTTTATTCTACATTCAGTGACCTGTTCC
Source organism: Psammomys obesus (assembly GCF_907164565.1). Taxonomy (NCBI): domain Eukaryota; kingdom Metazoa; phylum Chordata; class Mammalia; order Rodentia; family Muridae; genus Psammomys; species Psammomys obesus. Next base: position 52,121,700 of record NW_026585504.1, on the reverse strand, counting down.
ATGTTGACCTCAGTTACTTCAATATCACACACATATATAAACCAAAATCCTCACTCATGGTAGCAAAATGTATTTTTCAAATGGTAATTTTTGTATAACCATTCTAAGAACATAGAGACAGACCCAAATCGTTTTGCCTAGATTTTTTTTGGAACTATTTTCTTAAAAAAAGTGTTTCTTTGAATTAGCAAATAAAATTGGAAATATGGAACTGGTCAGATGGTTCAGTGGATAAATGCTCTTGCTGCAAACCTGATTACCCATGTTTAAGTCCTAAGACCCACTGATAAATGGAGAGAACCAACTCCTGAAGGTTTTCCTCCTACTTCCATATGAGTGCTAAGGCATGGGCTTGTTTATGTGTACATAAGAATATGTATTAAATCCACCAATAAATAATTAAAGTTTTTAAAAGTGGAATCAGGACAAGTTTATGATACTTAGTTCTATTCAGTCTCTTACTGTCCCATGAAAACAGCTGATCTTGTGGTGTATAGGGAATGTACAGCTGGAAGAAAGAGTGTGAGCTTCCCTGGGGGCACCAAAGGTCTTTTATGTCAAATGGTTCTGGTATCCTCAGAAAGAGAGCAGGTGATAAGACCTAAAATTTCCTATGGCTGGCATCCTTGGCATCACTTACTATGTGATAAACAATAAGAGACTTGGGTGTAGACAGGGCAGGGTTGAGCCCAAACTACATCTTTCTTGCTCAAAAACTAGTACAAAATAGGAGATGAACACAAATATGCTGACCCTCAGAGAAGACTGTACCATTCTGCAATGGTGAAGCAATTCATTCCTGCTGTGGTCCATGAAGAATCTATCAGTCATCTTCACAAGCTTCTGTCCCTCAAGAGAGGTATTTTGAGGCTACTTGTCATTTTGCTATGACAAAATACCTGAAAAACCAACTGGAGGAAAGAAAACTTTGTTTTGGCTCAAAGTTCTGGGAGATACAGTGTATGGTGGCAATGATGCTATGGTTGGTTGTAGAAGCAGGAAGCTCTCCGCATGTGGAGATTCTGAATTTATAAAGGTAATGATGCCTGAGATTTGTTTTATTTTATTTACTTTGATAAATATGTCTGTTTTCAATGTATCAGTTTGATATAGTGAATTCCTTTTTTAAAATGTTCAGCACAGACTTCATCATTTAATTCTAATTGTTTTAGAATTTACTTCATTTTGTATAGATATTAAAAAATATGGACCTGTGATTAATAAAATGGTATGCTGGTTAATTTTGCTAACTTCAGATAGACTAGAGTTACATGGGTAGAGGTCACCCCAATTGAGAAACTATCTGCATTATATTGGCCTGTGTGCATGTCCCTGATTAATTTTCTTGATTTTTAACTAGGAAAGAAATTTGAAATTTGTAACTAAAAAAATGCACTTTAAGAAGCAAGAAATTAAGTCATGTATGATGGCTGCACAATACCAGCACATGGGAGATGGAGAGAGGCAGATTATGAGCTTGAGGCTGAGCTGTACTGTAAGGTGAGACCATATCAGGATACCAGAAAGATGAAACAAGAAGACATACAATCAAAATGTCTTCTAATAGTTAACAGGAACCTTGACTTTTGGACTCGGGTTGAGATTTTGTTAATGCAACTCACTATTTGAAATCAATGAAGTATTTCATATAGAACAGTGGTATTTAATAAGATATAATCAATATGTGATGTATGCATGTGTGTGATTATCACAGTGAATAAGATTTATGACTAAAATGTGTGATTGCTATAATTAAAAATATATTTGTAGCCCAAAAATGTGCTTCCTTTTAAATTGGACATTGTCTGTATTATCCTTCCTACCTCAGGAAAGGCTAGTACCCACCTTGCAGGCTGCTGAAAGTGACCACAACTAGCCATAGTGAACAGTATCTGAGTTCCAAACGTAGTAGCTTTGATTGTACATGTGAGCAAGACACTGTGATTACAATACATTGCCTTCTTGTTAGCTTTAGCTGTCAGCTTGCTGCAGCCTTCAGTAATCTAAGAGGAGAGTTTTGATCACAGGAGAGCTTTGCCCTGATCATACTGGCCTGTGGGTATGTCTCTATGTGTGTGTGTTGGGGGTGATTTTTGATTATTATTTGATGCCGGAGGGCCCAACCCACTGTGGGCAGCACCATTCCTTGCCTGGTGGGCCTAGGCTGCCTAAGAAAGCTAGTGAAGCTTAAGCCTGGGAGTGTGTCAGAGTGCAAATCAGCAAGCTTGCCCTGCGTATTCTGCTTTGAGGTTCTGCTTAAATTCTTCATCCAGCTTCATTCAGTGATAGATCGTGACCCAGAGTGTAAGGTGAAATAAATATGCCCTTCTCCAAGTTTCTGTTGTTCAGAATGTTTTGTCAGAGTAACAGAATGAATTAGGAAAATTACCTACTTCCCCAAATTGTAATCGTATTTGTTTAATAAGTATTTATATATCAGAGTTTCATAGTCTTATCATAAGTAAATTAAAAGAATATGAAAAACATATTGACTTCTTACTATGCACTCTTTGTTGATAAATCTCAATTGCTTTTCTATGTTTTTTTTTTTTTTTTTAATTTGGAAATGGCTAACTTATTGTTTCAAGGCAAGTGATTTTTTTTTTTTTTTTAGATCACTCTTTTATTAAGTCACTATTTCTGTTAAGGGTGAAAATTGGAATCCATTAAGCAATTCATTGTTCATCCAGTCATTTATGGGTAAGACTTCAGATCAAAATGACTAAGTACAGGTGACTTGTATGCATCCTTTGATTGTTGTTTTTCCAATTTGTTTCAGTGTAGAAAATATTCTGTATCTGAAATCACTTTTTTGTACCTTTTAATTTAAAATTTTATGGATTAAAAGACATTTAAGTGGGGCTGTAGTGATGGCTCAGCACCTATATTGGGCATCTTAAAATTGCCTACAACTTTAGTTCTAGGGGATCTGATGCTATTTTCTGGACTCCACAGTGATCTGCATACTTGTGGCACACAGAAACTTATTCAGGCACACACATAAACATACATTAAAATTAAAACATAAATCTTTTAATAGTTTTTTTATATTATTATTTAATTAGATAATTTTCTCTCTTCCATTTGCTTTCTCTACATCATTCTGTATACCGCTTGCAGTCTTTAAAATTCATGACCTCTTTTTCTTTGTTGTTACACTCATTTGTGTATTATGCACACACAAATACACACACATACATTATTCATAAATATATAAATACTTAAAAAGAAATTTAATTCTTTTTATGTATGTGATACATAAAAAGATACTATGATACTATGGCACAAGTTAGTTTTCTCATATGGCTCAATGGAAGTAAATAGTACAAACATGAACACTTTTATGGTCACTTTTTTCCACTTATTCTTTCCATGAAGCTAATTAGTTGATGGTATTTTGTCTCATGACTGATATTGAGCAACTCTTGAGTGGAGAATAAAGCAAGGGAAAAAAAAAACATGTTAAAGATGGGCTTGAAAGAGCAGCAAGTGCTCTTAACTGCTAAGCTGTCTCTCCATCCTTGTAGTTTAAGTTTTTCAAAACTCTTAACCCTTGTTTTAAACTTGAGAAAACAAATTACTTCTGGCTGCATATGCATTATATTAGACTGTATTTTAGATAGAAGGAAACATAATACATAGAAATAGTCATTAGAAGGACACAAACCTGAATCTAGTTTATATCGGTATAGCATTTACTTGAGAATACAGATTAAACTCCTACACTTATTCTAAAAAAAAAAAAAAAAAAAAATAAGCTCTTTAAAAAAAAAAGCTCTTACTCTTAAGAAAAATAAGTTCTGGAGATGGCTTACTCAACAAAGTGCTTGCCTTGCAGAAATGAGGGCCTGAGTCCAATAACCAGAAGCCACATAAGCAGCTGAATGTGGTGTCTTACAGTTGTAAGCCCCGAAGTTGGGAGGCAAAGACAGTCAGATAACAGAACTCTCCAGTCAGCCGCCAGGCCTACTTAGTAAGCCCCAGGCTAATGACAGCCCCTGTCTGAGAAAAGAATAACGATGGTGGTCCCAAGGAATAAAAAAAACGATTGTCCTTTGACTGATAGATGTACTCACAAATGTACACACACACACAAACACAGGCACACAACATGGTAAAGTTGTTGGGAGAGGTAACAAGACTAGTGAAAATTTGCCTCATAATAAGCCAAACCTAGATTTAAGTTCCTATTTTATTACTTTCTCTCCTAACTTCTTTCCTATTTCTGTAATAAAATACCCCAAGCAAAGCAATATAAGGAATCATTTATTTATGTTGATAGTTCAAGGGTCCATCCCAGTGTGGAGTTCAAGACAGCAGGAACTTGAAGTGTCTGGCTGCATTGCATCTAGCATCAGAACAGAGAACAATGAATGCAGCCCACTTTCTCCACTTCACATAGTCCAAGGTCTCCTAGTCAGGGATTGGTTCCACTCACAGTTAAGATGGGCCTTCACGTAGCTGGACCTCTCTGTCTTATTCACAGGAGTCTAACAATGAATGTTTTCAATAGGTGTCATCCACTAAGTGACCCAGCACTTACACTTTTCAATCAATGATTGGATATGTACTCTGTCTTCCACACACATGTGCACGCATGTGTTGCATATGCATACAATCAGAAATATACGCATGAAATGGAATACATGTATAGCTCTTTAAGAAAAACATCCAAGCTTGGGGACATTGTCAGGGCCAGCCAGCAGAGTCGAACGGTTCTTGAGTTGGGAGTGAGGATTAAAATTAATAAAATAAACACACAGCACACAGGAAACTTTTTAAAGGTCCAGACTCGACAGCCATGGCAAAAGGCAGACTGCTGCAGCAAGCGGTGCCAGTAGCAAGCCTCAAGTCTCTGCCTCCAACTCTGTCTCCAGCCTTCTGACCACTTTATTTGAGAGGAGTTACTTTTAGCCAGAAAAACATCTCAGAACAATAGGTTAATTTGCACAAGGAGCTAGAGGAAGAGGTGTGACCCTCACAAGCTATCCCACCTGCTGTCACAAACAAAAGGAGATGGACTTGCAAGTTCTCTGCCATTAGTAAAGGCCTTCTAAAAGCCATCTCTCCACCGAGATTTAAATATCAAAGCCGGCCGCTTAGAGTCACGGCTCCCAACAGGACATGCACTTATGATACAAGTGGTGGGAAGGCAGACCATGATGGTACCGGTTTCTTGGGACTATCTAGCCAGCCAGTGTAGCGTAGTTGCAGAGCATCAGATTTTCTGGAGCTAGAGTTACAGGCAATTGTGAGTCACCTATGTGGCTGCTTCAAAATGGATCCAGTTCTTATGAAAAAGCAGCAAATGCTCTAGGTTGCTGAGCCTTCTCTCTAGACCTTCGATTTCTAAAATATGAGTGCTAAGAATCAAATTCAGGTCATCATTCTTCAGCGCAAACACTTTAAGGACTGAACTTTCAGTGTAAGACATTTTAGTGCAGTGGAAATATGTAAATCATTAGAGATTAACCTTGATGGATTAGGCAATTAAAATGGCCCTAAAGGCTGGCTTAAGTTTTCACACCAGTTTGGAAAGAGGTGAAGTCAAGCTGTGACTTCCAAGCTAGTTTTTCTTCCCTTGACCTGAGGCATCATTAATAGGTTATATCCCCAAAAGTACAGGATCTTAGAGAACATTAGGTGTTAGTCACAGTTGGATGTTTGAATAATTGAGCAGATAAGCTATTTTCTATTGTCACAACTAATAGTAACCTTTACTAAATGAAAAAGTGAAACAGAAAACAAATCTGAGTGAGCATAATGACATTTCTGATTATATTCACTTTTCATATGTTATCGTTAATATATTGTAGCTAATAGACCTGACATTTTATTTACTAATTAGGTAATAAATACCAAGTAAAGTAGTAATAAATTTTACACGTAAATCACTGTTTCTCTATAATATTTATGGAACAGTAGAATCACCCCACTTTAAATTAACAAAAATTAGATGAATACTCTCTAATTGGATGTACTTGGATCTTAGCATGAAATGTGTGTTTATCATAATGACCTGTTATTGTTTGCTAACACAGGTATGTTCATGTATGTGTGTGTATGAGTGCACACTGCATACCCCTAAGCAAGCCTCATCTTTGCCCGAAATAGCACTGAGGTTACAGCTACACATGCTACCATGCAGATTTTTTTTTAATTTAAAATTTTCTTTTTTGTTCATTAGTGATATGGTGTCAGGTCCTTTAAAATTGGCATTACAGACAGTTGTGAGCTGCCATGTTGGTGCTGGGAATAAAACCCAGATCCTTTGGGAGAGCAGACAGTGCTCTTAACAACTGAGCCATCTCTCCAGCCCCATGCCAAGCTTTTAAAGTACACACTGGGGATCTAGGGTTAGGCACTCATGTTTGTGTTATAAGCACTCTGGCCCACTTCCATTTTCCCATCTCTATGTTTGGTTTGAAGTTTCTACTTTAATCTTTAAGGGGAGTGAAAACTAAATGCCACTGGCTGAACAACCACATTCCTATCTTTGAAATTTATTTTCCTTCACATATTTGTTATAAGCTTACTGTAGTTTACTCAGCTCAGAGTTCCAGATTACAGTCTCTCATTGATGGCAGGTTACGATTTGATCTCAAGCAGCTAGTCATAGTTGCAGTTGCTGAGGACAGTTTATCTTGTTGAATCCATACTCAAGAGTGGAGAGAATTGAGCAAGAGGTTGATGGTGTATGCCTTTAATCCCAGCATTCAGGAAGACAGAGGCAGGTTGATCTCTGTGTGTTTGAGGTCAGCCTGGTTTACAAAGCAAATCCAGGACAGCCAAGGAAACACAAGGAAACCCTGTTTAGAAACAAAACAAAGCACAACAACAAAAAAGAATGGAGAGAAATGGATGCATACTTGATGCTTTCTGCTGTCTTCTATAGTTCAGGACTTACTGCCTAGAGCGAGGATCACCCCCAACAGTGGCTGTTTTCCAACTAATCATCAATAAAATTCCTCAGTGATATATTGTCTCCCCTAACCCTGGCCACCATGACGTAAACAGTTTGTTAAAATTCAGTCTTCTCAAACACTGTAGGTTATAGAAAGTTGATATTTAAAATTAACAAGCATGGAAGCAAAGGGAGCAAGGAAGTTTCTGACTAGACATGGCCAAAATATCTACTGTATTTTAGCATTTCAGTTGAGTTTTTTTAAGTGATATTTATGTCTGGGTTACCTTAAATCAGCTTAAATTATCTTTGTAATCAAATAGACTAATAAAAAATTATTTCACAATCAATTAGAGACATGGCTGCTATTTAAATGCAGAAATGAAGGGAAAGGTAATGTTCAGTTCTAGCTCTTCACTTTTTGAAATAGACCCATGGGCTGACTCCCAATAAATATTTGATTTGGATCTTCAAAATGGAAATGAAATATAATATGCAATGATGTGTGCTACATTAAACCATCTGTTATCAAAACAGCTCTATCACAATGCTGGGAACAAATTATTGTCTCTACATTGCAAATGGCTACCTGTGTAACAGGCCCCCAGACCTAACCACAACTGATGCCCTGATAGAGGCAATGTTCTGACTTTAAAACTCTATGTAGTTCTCAACACCTGAAAAAATACAAAGACCTAATCCATCAGACATCTGGTCCATAGTTCCAGCATCCAGGAAAGTCTCTAATTATACTAACATTTTGTTTTGTTTTGTTTTGACTTCTATAGTTCTGTTTCTTGCTAAGTCCTCTTGCTATTGAAGTATGTTGACCAGGATGTATATTGATACATAAAAGATTTAAGTAACTGTGAGGATTCAGGTTGCATGACTTGGGCAAGCTCCCTAGGCAGTTGCAGGCCACTGCTATAGACTATTTTTGATATTCGTAGTGTCCATGTGTATTGTCTGGTGGATTTAACTTGTAACACCCAAATTAACACTTGACCCTTTCAGTCTTCACTGAGATAAAAGGCACCAGGGCTCAAAGATGGCCAGTAGCCTATCACAAGCCTCAATTAGAAAGTGACAGAATGCAAATATAAAGTCAGGAGTGGCTTACCTGATTGACCACATTGTTCCTTTTTGTCATGTGGCCCTGAAACATCTCCATATGAGTTACCTTATTCTACACTGACAAGGTGTAAGCTTCCTTGCAGCAACAAAGACATTCTAAAGAGATGCATGTACTTCTCCCTTTGGCTGTTAGTCTATAGAAACAGCAGAGTCAACGGAACTGTAACTTTCTCAGAAATCTCATTTCAGGGAGAAGGAAAATATTGAGGCTCTGGAGCCAACCAGAAATGGAGCTTGTCTCCCAGGAAGAGATTTAGGATAGCTCTAACAACTATGATAATACTCTGAAGGACAGATTGGAGCTGAAATAGTAATAAGTCAGTGAAGTGGAAATTTCTGGTTTCTTTAAAGACTGAATTTTGTCATGTGATGTTGTGCTGCAAGCTGGGCATGTGATGTTTTTTTCCCAAGTTGGTTTTTGAGAGGGCACATGACGTTTCACTATGATTCCTCACATGTGAGGGGAGTGACATTGGCTAGCTGAGAACATCCTTGTGTATGCTTTGAGGAGAAGACATATAGAGGCCAAGGCAGGATGAGACACAGCTTTTTGGATTGACCTTGCTGCACTGATCTTCCTGCTTCAACATTTGACTTTGCAGAGAGAAACGTTCCAGAGATTCTCCGGAAGCAATCCATCTTGGTCATGTGGCTTTCACTGACTTTGTGTTGCTGCTTATGTTGGCCTTTGGACTAGACAGCTGGTATCTTGAGGACTGAGTCTGGTAATCACCTAATGACCCATTGGCTCTGATCAGCAGAAAGTAAATAAAAAAGAACCAGAGCCCTTTTCATTATTAATCTCCTACTGATGGTGTGGGGGGATGAAAAGGAGGTAAAGTTGCTTAAGAACCCTAAATATAAAGTAAATATGGTGAAAAATAAAAGCTTACAGGTCAGTAATGTCCAAGGCCATACCTTTCCAGTACTGCTTAGTTTGCATATTCCTTGCCTTCTACTCAAACGTAAACCTCCTGTCAGCATCCTGAAGGAGAAACAACCTAGCAGCCTCAATCTCTTTGTTCCTCTCTTATACTGAGTTATATTGAATAAATTTTTATCTGCTTTTCACAGATATGGTCTTTTTAATTACCCTATTGAGCACAGGCAGCCAAACATTATTTGTTAGGGTTACAAGGGTCCAGGCTCTGATCCTAACAGCTCCAGAAAGGACAATGAGCATTGATCTATATTAGCTCCTTTCTGGATTGAGGTATATGATAGTTGTGCCTTTCTAAAACAACCCACCATTTTGCATAGGCTGAATGTGAAAAATGGCAAATTTTTGCTCATCAGAAGAGCTTGTGGTTCTGGTTATAGAAGCACTGGCCTGTCAGTTTATCACTGGAACCTTAGACAGATGACACTGCTGTATAAACAGTTTCTGAGGCAGACAGAGGGTCGACTTACCCCAGATAGGACAGCAATAGCAGAAACAAAGAAGTGATTTAACCCAGAAAATGAAACTGGTTTTCCTTACAGGGCTATGGACACCCCTTTGGAGGCAAAGTATTTCTCTCATCCAATACCTGCATTTGTTTCCAGTACACCTTTGACAGGCTGACAGCTGCCTGTAACTTAAGCTCTCAGGTGCCCAGGCAGGTACCCTCTTCCAGCCTCTAATACTACTCACACCTGTGGCATGCGTACATAGTAATGTACACACGAACCTTTAACAAGAAGGTTTTTAAATGGAAAAATTGAAGAGGTGATCATCCCCAGCACACCCTGCTGCAGAGCAATGCTCCTTTTAGATTCAATTTGTTTTAAGTGACACTTCAGCTTTTGATGGGTTGATTGAGAGGCAGACCCATCTTAAACCAAGGAGCATCTGGATTTTGACACTTTTGCTGATAGGATGATAAGGGGATAAGGGAAGGGTGTTGTTCACTACAATGGAAACCAAAATGTTCCTGCTTTTTAAAGATCTGGGTGGAATCAGGAGGAGGGGAATGGGGATGCCAAGTGCATAAATCATTAATGGGCAGAAAAAGAGGATCCTTTGTCCCTTCCCCAGGAGTTGGGATCATTTCCTGGCAATTCTTCAAGAACATTCTTAGTTCCTTTCCTTGTCTTTCTTTTAATCTTTCTCTTTTCATTCTCTTCTACCCCTTTGCTCATGCAGAAACCGTTACCCATGGTCTGTGTTATCTGTTTTAAGGTTTTGAACTGCTAATGCAGGTCAGTTTTCTGTGCTTTCTTAAAGAGCTATGGTTAGGGTTTGCTGTAATTATGTTATTTACTGCTGCTTCAATGTAATGGATCCCTTCTAGTATTGCTTATGCATTATTTTTCTAATCATATTTATCACAGTGAACGCATGATTTTCATATTTTTAATTAAATGGATTAGTTTATATTGACTCAATAATTAGTAACAACTATACAAAATGATTCCTGCAAAGGCATGCCATGGTTGGTACGAATCCATTGTATTTCTGTCCTTTTCGTTCACAGGTATAAATATTCTCAGCAAAAGGACCTTCCTGTGGAGATAAGCGCGGATCCCTTTTCCTCCTCATTTGAAGTAGAAAGTGTGAAGGACCTGCCTGGATGCAGTAATTGGCTGTCATAAACTATTTAGATGCTGCTTTGAAGATGAGGCATTCCCTCCTCTACTGTTCTGTAGGTGCCACTAAATATTCAAAATGGGCAGATCAAAGTGAAATGTTCATTTTCATCACTTCTCTTTCAGTTCTGATTCTTTGTAAAGTCCTTTTTTTGGGGGACAGGGGGACGTTGTCAAAGACTGGGGTTTGAGACACCTCTAAGATGTTGAGCAGACATGCACTGTGTCTGTTGACTGGCAGGGGGAAACATGATGCCTTTAAGGAGAACTGCTACCTGAAATGCTTGTAGGATTTGGAATATTGTCTTTAAGAGTTGAAAGCATAAAGCCATGTGAGAGAGAAAAATGTCAGGGCTAGCAGAAGCAAAAACCTGGACGATATTCTCTTGGATGTGTTTACAGAATGCTTGGCAGACTTATTAATAGCATACTTGTAGTCCAAAATGAATTCCAGCTCTGAGAGATTGCCTTTTCTGACAGTTGAACACTGTCCCCAGTAAGGTAGGGATGTGTCTATAAGGAAACTCTCTTCACAATGCAGGTGCAGGAATGCATTTGTTTATAGCTACAGTGCAATTATTCTCCTGGAACCAACATTTCAAACACTCACAATTATACTTGTTACTTATCTTTGTACTGAAAGAAATAAAAATTTAAAAAAGAGAGAGAGAGACACTTTGTGTTGGCTACCCCCTGATAGCAAAACACTGGTGAACTCTTTCTCTCTTTGTACATAAACAAGTAAATATTTTTATTCAATTTCTGTGTGTACAAATATTTGTCTCTGTACCTATATGTGTATATTGAGAGCTCCCCTTTCCTTTGGTTTATTATGTTTGTTTTGTTATATTCTGGGTTGGTTTTTTATGTTATCTAATTTTATTTTATTGTTATTTAATTTTTAGACTCAGTCTAGACTCAATCTATATTCTAATACAAAAGGGACAGGAAAGATATCGATTTGAGTGGGGGAAAGTCGGGAAGATCTACAAGGTATTGAAATATATTTCATACAATATATTCTTATATTCTAAGAATATATTGTATGAAATATACCTACTTTTAATAAAAAATTCATAAAAAAGGGTGACAGGGTTTTAAAAATTATTTTTTTACTCTAATTTAATATTTTTAGTTAAGAGTGAATTCTGATTAGTGGGACAAAAATGCTCAGCTGTCCTACTCTCCACCACCCAAAGTCAGGTAACCATGGGATTTATGTCCACTCAGTTGACAAATTCTCATTTCTCAGTGAACATTTCTAAATGGTCAGTTAGAATAAGCCTCACCATTACAAAAGGCAAACACAATGATTCTGACAGGGAGTTTTGCCTTTGTGTATCCCCTGAACAGAATGTGTGAAGGTGTTACAAATGCCTGGCTATTCTGAACAAACTCTCCTCATGACCCAGTCTGTGTCATTATAGGATAATGGTGATTGGATGAAAGGGTATAAAGAGGTACAATTATATTCTATAAAGATGAATCTGTACTCTGCAGTGTAGAAAGGAAGCTATGTTCATAACACACTTCTGCCCACGTGATAAGTAGAGAAGCACAGAGACAATGAACATTGACTCAAAATTGGCCACTTGACCAAAGGAGCAAGGCAGAGCACTGAATGACTGATTGCCCTTGTCTCATCCGCTGCAGACAGCTTGTTTCATGTAGAGTCTGGATATGAGATAGAAGACAGATTTTTCTAGGATGTTGATCTTCTGCCTTTTCAGAGCCCTAGTACCCTGAACAAAAATCATCTTGAACATTCAGTTACTATCCATGCTCAGCTGGGTTATAACAATCTGCATGAACTACCTACCATATTATAGTTGCAAATGGAAAAAGGGTCTATTAATTAATTAATTGTTAATTATGTATTTCTTTATTTTTAGTAATTTAATAAAAAAATATACAATGAAATGGCTAAAGTTCTCTTTGAGGACTGATGTCTTGGCCCAGTGGTAAATAAAAAACACCTGCCATAAATCGTGACAAGCTGAATTTTAATCCTGTGACATGTGCAGTGAAAGGAGAGATGAGACCTGCTAGGCAGCCTCTCAAATCTACATTTTGGCACACAGCCAGCCCTCCTCCAAGCAAACACACACACAAAAACACATTAAAATTTCATAAGATTTTAATGTCCTATATGAACAGTCCAAACAAATATTCTATTTGACTTTGGATTGAAATCTATATGACAGGAAAAGTGCATCAGCCCAGATGGGAAAACTGAATAGAATATTATGTGACTGTCTTACATGTTACATAACATTTGGTAAGTATTTTCCCTACTCAAAGGTTTCATTCTATTTTATCATATAAACAAATCTCACTGTAAGGCCAAGTGAGAGCACGTTCCTCTTTTGCAAAGGAAATAACCTGGAAAGTGGAGTTTGGGTAAGAATTCATTACAACTTCCCTGCATTTTTTTCTTTGTTTGTTTCTTTGTTTTTTACTGGAATCATTCTAGTTCTACTGAACCATATAATCTAGGTAATACTATAAGAAACATTGAGAAAAATGTGACTTATAAAAAATAAATATGTCAAATAAAGAAGGACTTACCCTCAGACTTGAAGGCATGTGTGAAGACTCTGTGAGGTATGTAGTGATTTTATGGAATTAATATGTTCCACATGTTTGTGTCTCTCTTAAGTTCAGATGTTTCTACCTAGCCCCAAGTTGATATGTTAACAAATGGGTCTCTTGGGAGATGACTCAAACTTGAAAGCTGTCTGTGCTTGGGATTTATAGTCTTATAAAAGTGCTCTGGGCAGCCTGTTCTCTATCACCATGTAGGACACACCAGGTGAATATTCTGATCTATGTGATAAAATGCTTAACGTAAACACCTGAAGAGAGAAAGGGTTCATTTGACTCATAGCTTCAGAGGATGCAGTCCATTGTGGCCAGCAGCTGCCATTGTTTCTGGGTCATGTGATGCAGAGAGTGACAGTAGGAAATTTCTGAAAGAATAGAAATTCTTGCCTACGAAGGTGGCCACAAAACAGACAGTTATATAAAGTGGAAGTTTCTGGACTTAGTTTGGTCATGTGATGTTTTGCTGCAAGCTGGGCACTTGATGTTTTCCCCAGGTTGGCTTATGAGAGGAAACATGATGGTTTGCTCACTCAAGTGAGGGGTGTGGCCTTGGTCAGCTGAAAACATCTGTAGTGGACTTTGAGGAGATGACATAAATAGAGGAACAAAGTGACAGATAATGATTTTTCACCAAAATATTTTATTAGGATTCTTAGGAACCTTTACCACTCTTCCTAATAAGTTTGGTGAAAAATCTAAACCTACAGATACAGGAAAAATAAGGGCCAGATACAGAACTAAGAACACACCCCAGTGACCTAATTCTATAAATAATGCTTACCTCCCCAGTTCCAGAACTTTCCAATCAATGGCATCTATTCATGATACAATAAATTCAAAATTGTGTCTATTGTGTATTATCTGTAGACCAAGCCCCCAAAAAGGGAGTTTGTGATTGACACTTTCAAGAATGAGTCTTTGGGCACTTTTATCTGAGACTTTCTAAGTGTTCAGAACGGAGAATGATATATGTTTTTGTCTAAAATTTAGCCAGCTGAAGATATTTTAAGTACTCTCAGTGATTATGTTAATATTTGAATCCCTGTATTCTACTATATCAGTGGTATCCAAAACTGAATCTGGGAACTTGAGATGTAAATATCACTTCAACATTAACAGGTAGAAAAGTGATACCGTTGAAGGCAGTTACCATGATGTTGCAATAGCAATTGGGAAACTTCATTCATTAGTTTTCTTGCTTCTGTGAAAAAATTAACTGGCACAGTTTAAAGATACGTAGTGCTAGGAACAGGAGGCAGCTGATTACATTGAACCTACAGGCAGGAAGCAGAGAGTGATGAATGCTGAGGTCATCTTATGTCCTTTCTATTATTTTTTTTATTTTTATTATTGTTTTTATTTCCAGTCACAGCCCATTGGATGACACTGCTGATATTCAGGAAAGATCTATTGCTCAGTTTAAAGTTTTTTGGTATACCCTCGTACACAGTGAAGATTAATCACCACAGAAACATATTGCCAAAGAGATTACCTTTGTATGAAAGGTTTACTGGAGACCCTCACTCAGACAGAATGCTGAGACCCTGAAACAGATTGCTGCTAAGTATTAAGAAACAAAACTGGGAAGTTCCCTGTGTTCAAATTTTCTTGTTCTGTAGCTCTCCTTGTGGAGTTCCTGTCCTCTCCAGCTCTTACTATTTCCCACTTCTTACATACAGGGAACTTCCCAGAGACTCATACTCCAACCAAGGACTATTCATGGAGATATCCTAGAACCCCTTCACAGATGTAGCCCATGGCAGTTCAGTGTCCAAGTGGGTTACCTAGTAATGGAAAGAGGGACTGTCTCTGACATAATCTGATTGGCCTGCTCTTTGATCACCTCCCCCTGAGGGGGGAGCAGCCTTACCAGGCCACAGAAAAGTACAGTGCAGCCACTTTTGATGAGAACTGATAGACTAAGATCAGAAAGGAGAGGAGAACCTCCCCTATCAGTGCACTTGGGGAGGGGCATGCATGCAGAAAGGGGAGGGAGGGTGGGATCGGAAGGGGAGGAGGGAGGGGCTTATGGGGGGATACAAAATGAATAAAGTGTAATTAATAAAAAAAAATTAAAAAAGTTAAAAAAAGAAACAAAACTAATAATTGCTCTTGTGCAATTTTAAGTACATTTAAAAATTACCTAAATAGCATCATCAATATAATTCTGAAGAATATTTGTGACTTTTTCAAAATCAAATTGTAAAAGGGAAAAAGATAGATTTCATGATGTGATAAATCATAGACATTGTATATGTTTTTAAAAGACCAACATACCGTATCTTAGAAATACAACATTATTTTCACAGTGCCCCAGAATAAAAGTATAATTGGGTAGAATGTGAGTTGAAGGCTTTTCAAGTTCTATTTTATTTTTTTACATACCTCATAGTGTCTTCATGATAATGCATCTGTTTATAGCTTTGTGACTCCATTTGATGTGTTTTTAATCTTTATAGGTCCACAGAAAACATAGGGGATTAGAAATTCCAAAACATTTTTTTGCTGAACTTCACAAAAGTACTATTTTTTCTATCTTATTCATTATTTTCCTTGAAAATAAAATAAAACTTCTGGGTCCTTTTAGCCATCTCATTCCATTGTGTTCTGTTCTGTGTCAATAGTTAGCAGGCAGCTGGTGCAGATTGGCCCACATTCAAGAGGATGATTGCTCTTGCAGTACTCTTTGTTGGTGGCTCTCTGAGCAATGTCTTCTGCTTTTAGTGGGTGGAATTCAAAATGATTAACCCTCAGGTGACTAAGAAATGGTGATTCTGAGAGGTAAATAGTGAAAAGTCAATTAAACAAATCTGGTCTGTTTTGTTTACCACAAATCAAATATAATTTCCCTTTGGCATGCTCCTGTGCCTTATCCTGGTAAGATATGGATATCTATTTGCCCCAGATAAGATGCCAGTGACTGAAAAAAGAAATGATTCTACTCAGGTCTAGCTTAGTGAACCAGAGAGTTCATTCAGGTTCCTTACAAAAGTATGGATGAGGGGTTACTAATACAGACATTTGTGACTGAAAGGCGACCCCATCAGTGAAAAGTCGGTCCTACAACAGGACACAACTTGTGAAAGTAATATCCCTGGAGACCACTGCACTACTAGCAGGCTCTTCTACTACTTAGTACAACTCTATTTTCCAGAAGCTCCACTTATTTGTAACCTCTAAAATAGTTTTGGATATGTGGATATGTGTAAGTTTTAGGAGGGTTTTTTTTTTTTTTTTTTTTTTTTTTTTTTTGCATGGTAATGTTGATCTGCCTAGTTAGTCTTAATTGTTTAATATACTAACATACTTCCTGAGTCATAGAGCTGTTCTCCTCCTTATATAAGAGAAAATTTACTCTGAAGAAACAGCTGCACAAGAAGTTTGGAAGTTAGGCAGCTATTGTTACTTAGAGACCAGAGACCTTGCAATGGTTCTGGAAGAAGCAATGGCAGGCTGCATGATAGGAGCCTCTTCAGGGCCTGTGCCATGTGGATTGAGACACTGTGATATATCATTTGAAAAATAGGCAAGTTAACTAAGTCATGAGCCTCAGACCCATCATCCTCCAAACAGCAATGGTAATGAATAATTTGTGGGGTTAAATGAAGATTAAATAATACAGTGTTCAGAAAGCACCTTGCAAAAACCAAGCACATACTCTTCAATCACTCTGTGTCACTTCCTTCAATAATCCTTAGAACTCAACATTTTCTTGTGAGTTTGAGAATATTCAAAACTGGTGGGACTTGTTAAAGTCTTTTCTTCCTCTGATATGCAGTACTCCTCAAAGGAAAAAAAAAAAACTTATCTCTGGTGCTAAAATAACTACATTTGCTGCCACAGTCATCACAATAGGCTACAGTTATTAAAATTCATAAGCCATGAATTGGCGTACTTTCAGCTTTTGATATAAATTTCCACACCCCCACCACTTGACCATGCTGTGTAGAATGTCATGACTTCATAAGAAAGAATAAAAATATGCATTTCAACAAGCAATGATACACAAACATTACACGAAAATGATGCATTTTTACTTTAAGTATTCAAATATAGAGAAATATAGAGGTAGGTGGCTTGTTGTGAACAAAACCTCATTTTTTAAACTTTTATTAATTATACTTCATTCACTTTGTATCCCCCCATAAACCCCTCTCTCCTCCCCTCCCAATCCCACCTTTCCTCCCTGTTCTTCACACATGCCTCACCCCCAAGTCCAGTGATAGAGGAGGTCCCCTCTCCTTCCTTCTGATCTTAGTCTATCATATCTCATCAGGAGTGGCTGCATTGTCATCTTCTGTGGCCTGGTAGGGCTGCTACTCCCTCAGGGAAAGGTGATCAAAGAGCAGGCCAATCAGTTTATGCCAGAGGCAGTCTCTCTTCCCATTACTATGGAACCCACTTGGATACTGAACTGCCATGGGCTACATCTGTGCAGGGGTTCTAGTTTATTTCCATGCATGATCCTTGGTTAGAGTATCAGTCTCAGAAAAGATCCCTATGCCCAGATTATTTTTTCTTTCTCCTTGGGGAGCTCCTGTCCTCTCCAAATCTTACTATTTCCGACTTCTTTCATAAGATTCCATGCACTCTGCCCAACAGTTGGCCATAAGTCTCAGCATCTGCTTTGACAGTCTGCAGGCCAGAGCCTTTCAGAGGTCCTCTGTGGCAGGTTCCTAACTTGTTTCCTGTTTTCTTCTTCTTTTGATGTCCATACTCTTTGTCTTTCAGGATGGAGATTGAGCATTGCACATTTTAGTCAGGGTCCTCCCTTTTGATTAGTTTCTTTAGATGTACAGATTTTAGTAGATTTTTCGTATATTATATGTCTATATGAGTGAGTATATACTGTATGTGTCTTCCTGGTTCTGGGACAGCTCACTCAGGATCATCCTTTCCAGTTCCCACCATTTACCTGCAAATTTCCTGATGTCCTGATTTTTCATTGCTGAGTAATACTCCATTTTGTAGATGTACCACAATTTCTGCATCCATTTTTCAGTTGAGGGGCATCAGGACTGTTTCCAGCTTCTGGCTATTACAAATAAGGCTGCTACAAACATGGTTGGACAAATGTCCTTATTGTGTACTTGAGCCTCTTTTGGATATATGCCTAGGAGTGGTATGGCTGGATCTTGAGGAAGCACTATTTGTAGTTGTATGAGAAAGCGCCAGATTGATTTCCAGAGTGGTTGTACAAGTTTACACTCCCACCAGCAGTGGAGGAGGGTTCCCCTTTCTCCACAACCTCTCCAGCATGTATTGTCACTTGAGTTTTTGATCTTGGCCATTCTGATGGGTGTAAGGTGAAATCTCAGGGTTGTTTTGATTTGCATTTCCCTAATGGCTAATGAGGTTATGCATTTCTTTACATGTTTCCATCTTTTGATTGGTTATACCTCAGTACCAAAGATTCCAATGTCCCCGTGGATTATAGCCATAGGTCTTACTTTCTTACACCTATCATCTTGCAGCTTAATGTACTTCCCAAGTTTATCTTTTTCCTGTTGGTGATGGCAAGACATTTGACTTATCAAAAAGTTTCCTTCAACTCTTTTCTTAAAATAATTTTAAGAGGATATGTAATTGGTAAATCATAAAGTAAGTGATTACAAACATTCATATGAGATTACATCACAAATGTCTGTTACTGCCATCTAAGAAAAATCTAGAATTCTTTCTTTCATCCTCACAGAAATTATTTTTTTCTTTTTCATAATTTATTTATTTTTATTCATTTAACTTCCTGGTTGTAGCACCATCCCACCTCGCCTCCCATTCCTACTCTCCTTCCTTCCCCCTTTCCCTATTCCTCAGAATAAAAGAGCTCCACATCCCACCCCTTCGAGTCCACCCTAGCTCCTCAGTTCATATCAGGACTGAGCATGCCCTCTTCCTCTTTTGTCTGGCAAGGCTGTCCCACCAGGGGAAATTAATTAAAATTCAGGCAGGAAAGTTTGTTTCAGATACAGTCCCCACTTTCCTTACTAGAGGAACCATATGAAACCTTAGCTGCCCATCTGTCACATTTTGTGTGTGGTTGGGGCAGGGGAGCTCTAGGTCCAGTCCATGCATTGTCTTGGTAGATGCTTCAGCCACAGCAAGCCCCTCTGAGCCATGGTTATTTGGTTCTGTTGGTCTTCTTGAGGAGCTCCTGTCACCTCCAAGACCTTTTCTTAGTCCACCCACTTTTTCACAAGAATCCTTATACATCAACCAATGTTTGGCTGTGAGTCTTAAAATCTGTTTTGAGCCATTGTTCTGCAGAGGCTCTCAGAGGCAACTCTGATAAGCTCCTGTGTGCAGGCTTAGCTGAGTACCATTCACTGTTTTTAAATTTAATTTTATTTATATATTTCTTTATTACAATTTATTATTCACTTTGCCTCTTCGCTGCAGCCCACTTCCTTGTCTCCTCATAGTCCTACTCTCTCTCCTTTTTATCCCCCTATGCCCTCTCCCTAGCCTCCTGATAGGGAAGGAGGTCCCCTTCTATCTGACCCTACCGTATCAGGTCTCATCAAGACTGGCTGCATCATCTTCCTCTGTGGCCTGCCAAGGTTGCACCCCTCACTGGGAGGTGATCAAAGAGATGGCCACTGAGTTCATTCAGGGACATCCCCTGTATCCCTTACTAGGGACTCCACTTGGAAATTAAGCAGCATATAGGTTTTCTCTGAGCAGGTAGTCTAGGTCTTTCCATGCATGGCCTGTAGTTGGAGTATCGGTCACTGCAGGCCCCCCCCCCCGGACATGGGTATTTTGTCTCTGTTGTTCTCCTTGTGGTGATCCTGACTCTTTCAGGTCTTTCTATATCCCTTTTCTTCCATAAGATTCTGACACTCTGGCCAAAGTTTGACTATGAGTCTCAGTATATTTTTTGATACCCTGGTGGGTAGAATCTTTCAAAGGTCCTCTGTGGAAGGCTCTTGTCCTGTTCCTTGTCTTCTCCTACTTCCAATGTCTATCCTTGTTGCCCTTCTGAATGAGGAGTAAGCATCTTCCCTAGGGTCCTCTTTGTTAGCTTCTTCAGGACTATAGATTTTAGTATGTTTATCTTATATTACATGGCTAATATTCACTTACAAGTGAATATATATCATATGTGTCTTTCTGCTTTTGTGTTACCTCTTCAGGAAGATTTTTTTTTTGTTCTCACCATTTGCCTGTAAATTTCATTATTTCCTTGTTTTTAATTGCTGAGTAGTATTCCATTGTGTAAATGTACCACACTTTCTGTATCCATTCCTTCGTTGAGGAACATCTAGGTTGTTTCTAGATTCAGGCTATTACAAATAAAGCTGATTTGAACATAATCGAACAAATGTCCTTAATGAATGATGGGGCATCTTTTGGAGATATGTCTACGACTGGTATAGCTGGATCTTGAAATCTATTAGAAGAAAAACTGGAGAAGATCATTGACCTCATTGGCACAATAAACAACTTCCTGAAGAGAACACCAACAGCACAGGCTCTAAGAACAACAATTAATAAATGGGACATCATGAAACTTAAAATCTTCTGTAAAGCAAAGGACACTGTTATCAGAACAAAATGATAGCCTACAGACTGGGACAAGATCTTTACCAACCCTACATCTGACAGAGGGCTAATATCCAGAATATATAAAGAACTGAAGAAATTAAACACCAACAAACCAAATAATCCAATTAAAAAATGGGGTACAGAGCTAAACAGAGAATTTTCAAAAGAGGATTATCGAATGGCAGAGGAACATTTATTTATTTTTTTTGTTTTTTAACTTTTAACTTTATTTATTTGGTTGTTCACTTTACATCTCAATCATAGCCCCCATCCTCCTCTCTTCCTAGTCCTACCTTCCCTCCCTTTTGCCTCCTCCCTGTTCCCCTATGATTCAGCACCAATCACCTCTCTCTTGAACCCACAAAGGCTATTCTACTTATGAGCTGGATACAGGAAACAAAAAGCCAAATTGAAATACATAGTATTTGGACAGAGAAATCAAGCAGAAAACACTATTCTAACATTTGGTCCAAAAACTCACACTCAGACATCAGTTTAAGTTTGTTTTCAGACTAGAATACAATTTTTGTCCAGTCAAAGAACATTTAAAGAGGAGTATTAGATACTCTCCATGCATTGTCTTTGGTTGGCATATCATTCTCTTCAGAGCCCGTAAGGCTGTTTTTATGAATCTTTTGGAAGTATCTCCATTCCTGATCTCAAGCTGTACTATAGAAAAACAGTAATAAAAACTGCATGGTACTTGCATAAAAACAGAATGGTGGATCAAAGGAATTGAATAGAAGACCCAGAAATAAACCCATACATCAATGTATACTTGATTTTTGACAAAGAATACAAAAGCATACAATGGATAAAAGATAACATCTTCAACAAATGATGTTGGTCTAACTGGATGTCTACATGTAGAAAAATGCAAATAGATCCATATTCATCACCGTGCAGAAAATTAAAGTGTAAGTGGATCATAGACCTCAACATAAAACCAGACACACTAAACCTGCTAGAACTAAAATTGGGAAGAGCCTTGATCTCATTTGCACAGGAGACAATTTCCTGAACACAACCCCAATAGCACAGGCTCTAAGATCAACAATCAATAAATGGGACCTCATGAAACTGAAAAGCTTCTGTAAAGCAAAGGACACTGTCATCAGAACAAAAACGACAGTCTTTCTGTAATTCTTAACTTTTGATATTTTGTGAGCCCCTACTTTAGCTTCTTTGACTTCCCATCCATGAAAGGCTTTACCTTTCATGTGCTAACTGAAGCAGACTTTTTTTTTTCTTTTTTCTTTAGTAGCTTTGGTTGGAGTATTTCATCACAGTAACAGAAAAGTAAACCAAAATAACCACCAAACAGTAGTATGCTCTACTTGTATATGCTGGAGGAGCTCACTAATTTAATACCATATTTATCAATACTTGATGTTTCTTTTGTTGAGTCATTGCTACAAAAACAGGCCCAGCAACATGTACCATCAGCCCATTTTCTACGTTTTATGCAATGACTCTGTAGAGTGGATTGTCTTCTGCTAATCAAAAATGCTGCGTTGCTCCCATGATGAGTTTCTGACATCCGGAGTCATTCTCAAACAGAACATTATTTTATGTCTATTGAGACTTGTGACACAAGAAAAGATAGCCTATCATAAACCAAACGCTTGCTGAGAGTGTTCCATCTGTGTTCCCAAGCCTGAAATACACATTCAGTATTGTCTTCTGTATCCACTTCATCACAGGACAAGAGTTTTTGACTTCTGTAGCTTGAAGCAGTACAAAGTCCTAGTTTCTGGTTGTTTCCATGAACTAGTCCAGTAAAAAATTGTGATCCACTTTATGAAAATCTGTACAACCTTAGTCACCAGAAAAAAAAAATGGATTAAAAGACAGATTGGTGGATGAAGATGTTTTAATTCATTTTCTTTATCTCTGTCTCTCTCTCTCTCTCTCTCTGTCTTATTTGTCTGTCTGTTCTGTCTCTTTCTCGGTTTCTGTGTGTGTTTATACCATAAAACTAGAAAGAAGATCAAAAAGGGGGAGAAGTGGTCTGAAGGGAAAGTGGGGAAAGAGTATAATAAAAATATGTGAAAAGAAGAAGATTGTGGGAGGAAGAGACCTAGCTACAATGAGCAGGAAGTACGGAGAAAGTTGAGGGAGAAGAAATGAAAGAGAACAAAATTCCATTATGAAACCCATCACTTTGTGTTTTAATTTAAAAATTAAAACCCATACAGTATGCTTTTGCAGTCTAGAGGCTAGAAAGTAAACTAAACACAATAATTGCTCTATATCATCTTCATGTAATTCCAGGTAGGCTGTACATAGATCCTGAATTAAGATATTTTATTTATTTATTTGTGTTTTATTTCTCTGACAGCATTATTAAAAGTATCAATAAAATAACATGCAAGACAGGAGAATACCAAGCTGTGAGTAGAATTCTGTTACCACCATTACAAATCACATCACATAACTAGATATGCCTCAGACATGGTCAGCATGATCAATGTCCTAACATTTTTACTATACTGGAGCTGTCTTCATAGTGTGGGAGTCTGATTATATCTATTAGTGAAAGTCCTAAAATGTCTGCTTTGAATTTGCTCAAATAACAGTCATTAGGACTACAGACCCAGGCATGGTCTTTGGACATTTTGAAGATCTTTTCTTTTTCCACACTCCAGTCATTGTACATTTCCTGTCATTTTCCTAGGTTCTCACAGTCTGTTCTGACAACTGTGTTTGTTTCTCAGTGTTTCTGTGGGGAGGTCAAAGGTGGTGTCTGCCTACTCTCACATTTTGTACAGCAGGAAGTTCTTTGTTATCTTCAAGTCTTTTTTTCTGACTTGTTCTTTCCCTTTGAAACTCATAGTAAGACAATTCCTGGCTTATAACAATTTGTGTCATGATCTTCACATTTACCATCCTGAGAAACATAGAGATACTGAGTAGGAACCAGACTTCTGTTTTTGCCTCATGGTGCTGAACCCACCACTGTTCGGCAGCAGCCCTCAGACAGCAATAAAATTGACAAGGGAAACATGACACAAAAATATGTAAGGCACTATTTTGCTAACGTGTGAAATGCTGTTTTGACTACTGATAATTTAATCTTAAGATGGTTTTGTTGGGATGACTATTACAAACCAAGGAATTCTTGCACAGCAAGGTTAGAGAGCAATGTAGCACAGCCCTACAGTATCCTTTTTAAATTTCATTCTGTCATCTTAGTGTTTCAGTGAGTGGTGTGTGTGCTTGTGTGTGTGTGTGTGTGTGTGTGTGAGAGAGAGAGAGAGAGAGGTGTGTGTAGGTGCACAGGTATGTGTGTATTGTACTTAGAGTTCAAACTCTAATACTGCTCCTCAGTATGCCTCGCACATTCTTTTCTTTAAATCATGCTTGACATTTATTTATGTATTTTTTGTTTTGATTTATTGTGTGTGTCAGAAGGTATATATGCCACTGGGCATGTGTAGAACTCAAATGGCAAATTGCTGAAGTCCTCTCTTTACACATTGTGCGTCCTTGATATCAAAATAAGAAGGCAAGTGCTTTTTATTTCTACTATTTCTTTGTCCTTCCATTTTTTCTCATTTTATTAATTTTTCTAGTTTCATCATCTATTGCATTTTAATGGATGTATTAGAATAGTCGTATTCTAATAGATATGCTGGTATTTGTAGGGAATTTATTTATTATTATAATTTCTGACAATATTTCTTCTACATTTATGACCTAAATATGTTTTTTGTCTTTGAGACAAAAGTTTGCTTTCCTGCCATTAGAGTCTAGTGTTCTAAGGATGTTGATGTATCTTATTGTCAACTTCAACCTTTTTCCTTCATGGCTGTGAAGTGCTCCTGTTTTTTTTTTTTGTTGTTGTTGTTTTGTTTTATTTGATCTGATAAAACATGGGTTCTTATCATACTTGCTACCAAAGTTGTCAGGGCTCTGGCAAACATGCTCTATGGAGACAGTGGGTCTTCTCTGACCTGTATCCCAGGTTCTCATCTCAAACCCATTACACATGAGTCTAGTCCCCTATATGTATAATAAACTTAATTATAGTATTAATGCACTGAAATTGAAGACAATCAGTAGGATGGATGTTGCATCTTCAAGCAACAAGATGGCTTGGCAGATAAATGTGCTTGCCACCAAGCCTATTGAGTTCAGTTTCCCAGTCCCCATATGGTAGGGGGAAATCACTTCCTGAAACTTACCCTCTGAGCTTCATGTTCACACCAAGGTACAACCAAAACCACATTCATACATTTACAGGAACACATTAAAGAAATGTAATAAATTTAAAGAGCCTTTTCACTCTACAAGAATTAGTTGATTTAGAGAAAATTACATTATTCTTTCAAGTTTTTTTTCAAGCTTAAAGCAGAGCATAATAGCCCCCTGAATGATCATTCTTAAGATTAAGCAAGGAACAAAAGAACTTAGTGCCCTAACATGCATTAGGAAATCATTAAGATGTAATTATTATTATTTGCTTCATGGTTCTAATCTCATTGGATTTTAATTTCTCTTTGAAAAAGTATGTGAATTATGTTGTAAGCTAGTATCATGTGCCTTTTAATATAAAATAGCATAAAATTTTAATAACAAAGTTAGAGCACAATTTGGGGTACATTTCCATAGAAACATGAGCCACATTTCCAATAGAAACTTGTAAGATAGGTGCTGTGATCCTCTATAGGTGTGAAAATGGTGTCAAGAAGAGAGCCACCAATGGCAGCATGTAAACCAGTTTCTGTGTCCCTGTAGTTCTGACCCTGTGCTTTTCCATTGCGTGATTCTAGATTCTGTGAGAGCAATCCTGGAGTTGCTCAATTGCCCCTTTTCCTGAGGCCAAATAATAACAAATGGCCTCATAATTTCCATTCATTTCCCGTAATGCATTATAAACACCAGTGGTTTGCTTTTTTACAGCCTTTTGGGCTGTGCTTCTGAGCACTATTCCATACTGCATACCATTTCATAATGCCTTGTCTTTGTTTCCAAATAAATATTTTTATTCCACTTGGCTTTCCTCTGTGGTATGTTATTTACAATATCTTCTAACTTAATACTTGCTCAGGGAAAACTAGGGTGTAATGGCCAACTTTTGTAGCTCATTGAGAACTCAGGCCTAAAAGAATTCACCTAGCATTATGCTCTTAATTTTTCTAAAGTTATCACTACATATGTATCTTTGTGTCTACATATTATCTATCTATCTGTCTATCTATCTATCTATCTATCTATCATCTATCTGTCTATCTGTCCGTCTGTCTACGCATATATCCATTTATCTATCAGCCAAAATTTTGAGTACAAGTCACATGAATGTGGTCCTGCTTTCAGTGCACAGAAAATTTGGAGTATTTTACTGTTCAATGGATCTTTAAAGCACATCCTATGGACAGCATTGGTAATTATCTTTTACAAAAGATGACTAATCTCAAGCACCATTTGTGTGCCATACATATAAATAAGGTTTATGCTAATGTATTTTCTAACCTCAGATTCTGCTTTATAAATTTACAGGCCAGCCATGTCTTACTCATAAGGTGAAGAGCAACTGAAGAACACAACGAAACATCACCCTCGAGCCTCATCATGCATATAAACCTGCATGTATACAGATAGACAGACAGACACACACACAGAGATAATTATTCCAAAGCTAAAAGTATAGTCTTTTAGCTTCTCTCTGGTCACAGCAGTCAAAATGGAAAGTTAGAGGATGTCCTTTATAGCACATGGTGAAAGATTCAGAGCCCCAAATCCCTCCTAACCACCATAACTTCAGGAACACATCTTGTTTATGCATATTGATTTCACTCGGCAACATGTGTCTGCCCATGTCTTCATGTTGCTGGAGTGGAGACGCAGTCAAGGAGACATACATGAAGCACATATCAGGGAAGGAAATCAGTTAGATAACAGGATAAACTTCCCGCTTTTAGATCTATTCTCAAGATAGGAGAAATACTAACATCCATACTTATACTGTCCAGGATAAAATCAAATCATTTCTGCAAAAATTGCTTTTGAGTGCACATGTAGAACATTAAATGATATGGATGATCTTTAAAACCTTTTTTCCCCAGAGGCCCTCTGTAATAGGCTTAAAATATGTTGAGATTTATAGCCAAACTTTTGCAAAGTGCAGGGAATCTTATGTAAGAAGGGGGAGATAGAAAGACCTAGAGGGGACAGGAGCTCCACAGGAGATCAACAGAACCAAAAAATATGGGCCCAGGGGTCTTTTCTGAGACTTATACCCCAACCAAGGACCATGCATGGAGATAACTTAGAACCCCTGCACAGATGTAGCCCACAGTAGCTCAGTGTCCAAGAGGTTTCCCCAATAATAGGAACAGGGACCATCTCTGACATGAACTCATGGACTGGCTCTTTGATCATCTCCACCTGAGGGAGGAGAAGCTGTACCAATCCACAGAGGAAGACAAAGAAGCCATTCCGGATAAGACCTTATAGACTAAGGTCAGTTGGAAGGGGAAGAGGGCTTCCCTATCATTGGACTGGGGGAGGGGCATAGGAGAAGAAGAGGGAGGGATGGTGGGATTGGGAGGAAATGGGGTAGGTGGCTACAGCTGGAATAAAAAATGAATAAACTGTAATTAATAAAAATTAAAAATTAAAAAAACCCTTTTATCTACAACTGACAAGCTAGTCACCATATGCTATGTTGTTTATGTCATATAGTTTCTTGCCTTCATATCTATGAGTATGATAGATTTTTTTTTCCTTGAATGCATGTCCACGTTTATATCAGGATGTCTATAAATCAATCCACAATTTTAGATGTGTTTATTTTCACATATTCCAAATTAAGTAAATTATTTCTTCTCTGAAAATCTGTAATTTTAAAATCTGTCATGTCAGTTTTACATTCATGTTTCATCTACATGTGTCCCTCTTTTATTTGTTCTTGTAGACTGTGAACGGCTCAAGATCAGAGTTTAGCTGTTTTATGTATTTTTTTTTCAGTATCTAGATTAGAACACAGTATATCATGACTCTTAGTAAATGTGTGATAGGCATGGCTGGATAAAGTTCCAAGGTTTTTGTTTTGTTTTGTTTTTGTTTGTGGTTTTTTTTTTTTTCAATTACTGGTCTTAGTGTTGGGGATATGGCTTAGCAGATAAATTACTTGCTGCCACCCCTAGTGAATTGAGTTTGATCCCCTGGACCTATGAGGTGAAGAAAAGTTGATTTAGTAAGTTGTCCTCTGTCTTCTATATAAATGTGAACACATGCATGTCCCCCAATAAATAAATGTTAAAAATCACTGTTCTTAGTGCTTGGATAAGACCATGGAATTTATTTACCCTTGCCTACACAACACCCTAAACAAACAAGCTTTGTTAATAACATTTTGAACAACAAAGATAAAAATATTGGTCCTGATTAAGATGAAAGAGATGAAATTATGTTAGGAAGGCAACCTTCCTTTGTCCAATAAAATGAACCAATTAGGGTCATCTTAGTCTTAGAAGTATGTGGAATAATCACTTGGAACTTAGAGTTTAAATGTTTTCACTATTCATACAAGTTGGATTGGTTAGCATGATGGTGCCCCAGAAAATCCAGTAAGTTGTGTGTGTGTGTGTGTGTGTGTGTGTGTGTGTATGTATATATGTGTGTATGTGTCTGCAATAGCTCATGTGCCATTTTTTTTTCTGTAAAGTGGCAGAACTGTCACTTCCCAGAAAAATGGTCTTCCACTGCCCACAAAACTAGCAAAGTAGGTATAGGGCACAGCTGTCTAAGAGGACAGAAGTGGTGATGAAATATTCTTCACATCATTGTGTAGCCAAGGAGAAGGAGACCCTTTGCTGTGACAGCCTTGCTGGTAGGTTTTACAATGGCTAAGATCAAAAAGTCAAGTGACAGGATGTGGAGAAAGGAGAAACCTCCTTCATTGCTGGTGGGGTGCAAACTTGTGCAACTACTTTGAAAATCAATCTGTTGCTTTCTCAGACAATTAGGAATAGAGCTCCCTGAAGATCCAACTGTACTACTCCTGAGCATATACCCAAAAGATGCTCCACCATACAACAAAGACATTTGCTTAACTATGTTCATAGCAGCTTTATTCAAAATAAGCAGAATCTGGGAATAGCTAGATGTCTCTCAACTGAAGAATGGATCCAAAAATTGTGGTACATTAACACAATGGAATACTACTCAGTTACAAAAACAATGAAATCATGAAATTTGTAAGCAAGAGGATGGAACTAGAAAAGTTCATCCTGAGTGAAGTAACCTAGAACCAGAAAGACATGCATGGAATATACTCATTTTATAAGTGGATATTAGCCATATAATACAGGATAATCATACTACAATCCACAGAACTAAAAAAGCTAAATAACAGGGAGGACCCAAGGAAGGTTGCTTAATTCTCATTCAGAAGGGCAATAGAATAGACACCAGAAGTGGCTGAAGAGAGGGAACATGATGGAGCCTACCATAGATGTCCATTGAAAGACTCCACCCTCAGTTGAAGTCTTTCCAGAACAACCTTCTGGGATGTTTCCAGAATGGATACATAAATTAGGTATATTTACTCAATGTAATACTACTTAGAAATTAAAAACAAGGAAATCATGAAATTTTGCAGGCAAATGGTGGGAACTAGAAAAGATCATCCTGAATGAGGTATCCCAGAAGCAGAAAGCCACACATGGTATATACTCACTTTTAAGTGGATATTATGAATATCATATAGGATAATCATTTAAAATCTGAATGATTTTAAAGAAGCCAAGCAAGAAGGAGGACCCTAGGTATGTTGATCAATCCTCACTCAGAAAGGCAAATGGGACAGACATCAGAAGAGGGAGAAAACAGGCAACAAGACAGGAGCCTACCACAGAGGCCATTTGAAAGATTCTACCCAGCTAGGTATCAAAGCAGATGCTGAGACTCATAACAAAACTCTGGGCAGAGTGCAGGTAATCTTATGTAAGAAGGGGGAGATAGAAAGACCTAGAGGGGACAGGAGCTCCCCAAGGAGAGCAACAGATCCAAAAATATGGGCCTCGGTGTCTTTTCTGAGACTGATACTCCAATCAAGGATCATGCATGGAGATAACCTAGAACCCCTGCACAGATGTAGCCCCTGGCAGCTCAGTGTCCAAGTGGGTTCCCTAGTAATGGGAACAGGGACTGTCTCTGACATGAACTCAGTGTCTGGCTCTTTCATCACCTCTCCCTGAGTGGGAAGCAGCCTTACCAGGCCACAGAGGAAGAAGATGCAGACAGTCCTGATGAGACCTGATAGGCTGGGGTCAGATGAAAGAGGAAGAAGACCTCCCCTATCAGAGGACTTGGGGAGGGGCATGGAAGGAGATGTGGGAGGGAGAATGGGATTGGGTGGAAAAAGGGAGGGGCTAAAGCTGGGATACAAAGTGAATAAACTGCAATTAATAAAATAAATAAATTTTTATTTATTTTTAAATAAAACTGAAAAAAAAGAAAAGAAAATGCCTCCATCAGATTGGCCTCCATCAGATGGCCCTTTCTCCATGCATGGTAAAAGGGTTTTGTATTGTTCTGTTTTTTGTTTTTGTTTGGGGGAGTGGTTTTTTTTGTTTGTTTGTTTGGTTGGTTTTGGTTTTTTGTTTGTTTGTTTTGTTTTTTGCTTGATGATTGATGTTCGAGGGACCAACTCCCTGCGGGTGACCTTATAGCACCAGGGTGCTATAAGAAAGCAGACTGGGCAAGTCCTGGGTGTGTGTGTGTGGAGGGGGATGCCAATAAGCAGTTAATTGGTTACTGAGCTACCACAGGCTACATCTGAGCAGAGGTTCTAGGTTACATTCATACATGGTCCTTGGTTGCATGTCAGTCTCAGAAAAGACCCTGTGCCCAGATATATTTGGTCCTTGTGGAGCTCCTATCCTTTCCTCATCAGACTAACTCCCCTTCTTTCTTATGATTCCCTGTACTCTGCCAAAGGTTTGGTCATGAGTCTTTGCTTTGAAAACACTGCTAGTTAGAGTCTTTCAAATGTGCTCAGTAGACTCCTGTCATATGTTCAATGCGCATCCCATCTGTCTTTCTAAACGAGGATTGATCATCTTACCCCATGTCCCCTCTCTTGATTATCTTTTTTTTAGGTGTATAGATTTCATTATGTTTATCGTATCTTATAGATCATAAGGTCTTAACTACTGATCATATTGCCTTCTATTATCATATTAAAAGTAAATATATTATACATTACATATTATATTAAATTTGTATGTTTTATATTATTTATTTTAAAATAACTTTAACATTATACACAGGTTTTAAATAATATCTTGTCCTTTGCGCTGCCACAAAGATTATTTTTTTAATCTTGAGATTAAAAAATAAGTGAAAACCTTTCATTCCTGCATATTTGGAATACATTTTAAAGAGTCTGGAAGACCTTGAATGTTATTGATCATATGTTGAGACTACTGTCAATATTTGTGAACTACAGTATGAAATAAATGGAGGTTTTTTTTTTTTTCTATTAACATTCAAAGTGATATAAAAATGGGAGCTGGAACAAAAGGAGAGAAATAGGAAGCTTTGCTTGGTCTTGGGCCTGGGATGGGATGTGATGTTGGAATGCTTACCTACCATCTAGTTTACATCCTCAGCAATGTGACAGATGAGAAAATAAGCAAGTATTTTCTGCTTATTTCATGTACTCTCAGCAGATATATCTTTGTGGTGTTATTCAGCATTGAGTTTTTAAAGATTTCACAGCTCATCCTCATGTAAACCTACAGTGTAATCACACAAAAATGACTCTTTGTTGGAGCCAGAGTGATGGCTCAGTGGTTGTAGAACTTGCTACCCTTTCAGTACATCTGGGTTCAGTTCTCAGCGTCTTTATCAGGCAGCTCAGAACTACTTTGACTCCAGATCTGGAGACTAAAAAAACCTCTTCTGGTTTCTTCAGGTACCTACTGCAGATGGTACATACAAACTCATGCAGGCACACTTAAACATTATATATATATATATATATATATATATATATATATATATATATATATATATATATATATATATATATAATGTATATTATATATACCATATATTTATATGATTTCTCATTACTTATTTGAGAATAATACACAATGTGTTTATACCATAGTCACCCTTAACTCCTCCCAGATCTGCTCTCTCATCCCCATAGCTCCTCAAGTTCCTGTATATATATATAAACCTGCCAAGTCCAACTATAACTTCCTGGGTATGGAATCATCCACTGGAGTGCAGTCGACCTTCCAGGGTCCATGGCCTTACAGAAAAGTAATTCTTCCTACCCCAGAAACCATCACGTGTGCATAGCTCCTCAGTCATGCTGTGAGGTTATAAACCCATCCCACCTCTCTGCTAGAATGTTGACTTGATCCAGTGCAGGTCTTGTGCAGCTAACTACAGATGCTCTCAGTTCATGGGTTCAGGAGTCCTGTCATGCACAGAATACATCTTTTTTTCACTGGCTCCCCCTGACTTCAATCTGCAATTCTGCAAAAATAAATGCATCTTTAGAAAGCCTAGTTGAAATTAATCTGTACATCTGACTTTCTAATTGTGTGCATTAAGAGTTGGTGGGAAGTAAAGGTGTTTTGCATTTCATACTGTGCTGAATGCCTCATAAATAATAATTCCTTTAGGATAAGCTCCATCTCTTGAGCTATGCCTGATGCTTTTTTACATACAGGGCTTAATCCTCTCCTGGAGAACACAGAACGCAAGAGTGATAGAATGCAAGTAGAATTTAGCACCAGTTAAGCCCAGTGTTGCCTCCCTACCCTGCACAGTGTCTCCTAGGTAGAAGAGCCAGCATTATCTCTCGGCCAGTGAGAGGCTTTCTAAGAGTACTCAGATCTTTCTGAAAAATTGTGTTAAGAATACAACAGCTCACGGTATATACTCACTCATATAAACATACAATATAGAATAAACCCACTAAAAGCTGTACATCTAAACAAACTAAGCAAAAGAGAGGACCCTAACTAAAATGTTCATTCCCCATCCTGAAAGGCAAAGAGGATGGATATCAGAAGAAAACGAAAATAGGAAACAACCTCGGAACCCGCTACAGAGGGCCTCTGAAAGCCAGAAGAAAACAGGAAACAACCTTGAAACCTGCCACAGATGGCCTCTGAAAGCTTCTGCAGTATAGACTGTCAAAGCAGATGCTGAGCCTGATGGCGAACTGATGGGCAGAGTGAATGGAATTTTATGTAAGAAGTGGGAAATAGTAAGAGCTGGAGGGGACGGGAACTCCACAAGCAGAGCAACAGAACAAGATAATTTGAACACAGGGAACTTCCCAGAGACTCATACTCCAACCAAGGACTATTCGTGGAGATGACCTGGAACCCCTGCACAGGTGTAGCCCATGGCAGTTCAGTGTCCAAGTGGGTTACATAGTAATGGGAAGAGGGACTGCCTCTGACATAATCTGATTGGCCTGCTCGTTGATCACCTCCTCCTGAGGGGGGAGCAGCCTTACCAGGCCACAGTAGAAGACAATGCAGCCAATTTTGATGAGAACTGATAGACTAAGATCAGAAAGAAGAGGAGAACCTCCCCTATCAGTGGACTTGGGGAGTTGGCATGCATGCAGAAAGGGGAGGGAGGGTGGGATCGGCAGGGGAGGAGGGAGGGGCTTATGGGGGGGATACAAAATGAATAAAGTGTAATTAATAAAAAAAAAGAATACAACAGCTTACACTCCTCAGTGCTCCTTGAATGCAATCAAAGCTATAAGGAGGATGAATGTGAGACTGTTATTCTACAGATGACTGACTACAGAGCCCCAGACTCCATTAATCCATGCATGTGTCAGACACCAAATAGAATAAGCACACACAAAAAAATTATTTTTAATTGTGTGTGTTTAACCAAATCGAAAGCTCATGTAAAATAAAGGAAGAAAGAATTATCTTGGTTTCCTTGAGCTATTCCTCATTTCTGGCATGACTGTACAGACTTCAGAGCATGTGTACTCCCAGAGTCTGCTCATCATCTGCTGCAATAGATTCTGCTTGCCCTACAGATAGAAACTTCCTGTAAAATTTCATGGGAGGCAGATTTTCTATCTAAGAATACCGCCTTCGGCCAAAACTTCATTTAACACAGATGGAAAGTGAGTGTCAAATGAGAAGAGTAACTTGGTTGAGAAAACCTATGATCCTGGTGCCCCAGCAAATATTGCACTGTGGGGCTTTGTGTCCACTACCTGACACTGGCCCCTGTGTTAGTCAGTTTTCCATGGCTGTAGCAAATACCTCAGATGACAAAACTTTGAAAGTGTAAAGTCAACTGAGCATCAGCATTCTGCTTTCTCTGCTTCTTGATCCACTGAGATGGGAGAAAATTACCTTCCATTACCATCGCTAGTCCTTCCACTGTCCTCTCTCCAGTCATGATGACCTATAGTTCCTGAACTGATGGCACATTAAATCTTCCCTCTCTTAAAGAGGGAAAAGAAAGAAAACAAAAAAGAGAAAGAGGTTGTTCTTTCTTCAGACGGTTCAGTTCCCAATTGTCTGAGGCTGCTTCCTTTGTCTGTGGCACTGTAGCAGCTAGATATCAATATCGAACATGTATCCATGGTTCTTGTGCTCCTGATAACACAATAAACAGGAACATGTGAATAGTATCAGAGGTAGTTAGTTGTTAGAAAAGAGAACACTTCCAGGACAACGAGTGGCCATAGGTCAGAAAGCCAGAATGGCTTTCCTGATGCCTACAGGGCCGTAACCTTTGTAGCCAATTTCATGGCTCTTATCATTTGGTGGAAATCCTGCTTTGTCTTTACAGGATTACCTCAGTTGGGGAAGTTTCTAGACTTTCTGCAAAGTTGTTTTTGTCACTGTCTAATTAACACGTTTGGATATGCACATGTGTGTGGAAGTACACATGTGCCTGTGTGCATGTGCGTGTTACTGGAAACAGTTTACTCGCTCTTCTGAGTTCACTGAGTTGCTGGCTCTGGAAGCTGGATAGCAACCCCCACCTGAACTTTACACCCAAGAGTGTTGGTGATAGATACTCTCGAACACTATGTCCTGGGTGAGGCTCGCACTGGTTTCTGTAATGAAGAGAAGAAGAAACAACATGCAGCTAAAGGTGTTAAAAATCTCCAGGTTCTTAGAGACAGGTAGAAGATAAAGCACTCCCAAAAAAGGCTACTGCTGTTTCTCCTATGGTAAAACACTTAGAAAGAGAAGCTGCTGGAAGTTCAGGAACTGGAAGCTCACCTATGGAGAAAAACCAGCAAGGAACTCTAGCTGTCGCCATCAACTAAGCTTCCCCAGTCAGCTTCTGTTGGATGTTGTTAGTAAGATTGATGGTGATACCTTTGTTAGCTTTCTCAATCAGGCTAGTCCAGGCCTCTCTGCTGGTTGTTGTGAGCTCTTGATTTAACAATGTTTTGCTCTTTATCTGCCTCATTCTTCTACTATCTGCTACTTGCAGTTTATCAATCACTTTTGCTTGTTCTACATTTAATAAATTTATCCATTTGAAACCAAGTACATGGCTAGTGCATATTGTTCTCTAGACCAGACCATTTGAGTAGGGGCCAGATCTTAAGACTGTGTTCTCTTCTATTGCTCTCTACTGAAAGTTTTTGAGAAATGGTCTCTGAACCTAGAGTTTGGCAAAGCTGTCTGGCCTGTGCGCACCAGAGATCTTGATCTCTTTATGTCCTCTACCACCCAGTACAGGCATCACAAATTATATAACTGCACGTTGGTGTTCTCAGCTTTTATGTGTATGCTAAGAATCAAAATTCACATCTTCATTCATGCCTATGTAAGTGAAGTATTTCCCAGTGTTATACATGCTAAGTTTGAACCCCTGCTCTTGTGGCAGCAACACAAGTACTTTCTGGTAGGAGGGTGAACTCCCAGGATATCTGTTACCTTATGATTAAACAAGAAAAGAGCCACAAATGGAAAGGCAAATGTTGCAGTATTTCCTTTAAAAGCAAGCTCCTGCTTTCCTGACTGCCTTCCATTAATCACAACTTTCTAAATGTTCCTCCAGATCATCACAATTCCTGGCTTTCAACAGAGGAGACCTTGTCAGATGTAAATGGTAACACTCCAATCCCAGATGGATGAGGTCCCTGCAGTTAATTTAAGGAATACAACCTGGCTATGAGACAAACTCTGCCCTTCTGACTGGGAAAGCTCGGGTGAAGCAGCTGTTGAGCTTTGGTCTCTTTTGGGATCATCACTGTGTTTTCACCCCACTAACAATCCAGATGCACCTGGCACCTGACCGCTAGCTAGGGTAGACACAGGAAGCCAAAAAATGTCTACACCAGAGAAGAGACATGGTAAAGATCAGCAGGGAATAAGTACCAGTGATGTGGACTGCATTTTCACTGCTAGGGGGTTCACACTCTAGCAGTGATCACCAAAGATACCCAGGTGCACAGAATAACCCACTGCACACCTCTCCTTGATGAAATGCTATTCATCATAGCACTGTGTGGCACAATTATTTGCCTTTGGTGTTTGGTCAGATTGTCCTTGAATTATTCTGGATTTCCTCTTTTGTCCTTCTGAAGAGTGAAACAAAAAAAGCCACCCCAGAAGCTCTCTATTTGAAGACCCCCCAGCCTGTGCTGCATCCGTGTCCCTAGACCGCGGTGTGTCTGAGGCAGACTCCGTCTTCAAAGGCTGAAGCTGATAGCGAGGATGCACACAACAGTGTCTACAATAGACACATAGGCAATGATTTCATTAACAAACAGCCATGGGACTATACAAAGAAAGTAGAAAACCAGAGGTAGTGTTGAAAGCCGCAGACACAGTGGGAGCTCCCTATCATGGTTTAAATAGTCTTGTTCTTCCCTAGTGGGAATACTAATACAATGAATGCCTGGGGTTTCCGAGGAAAAGCACAGAATGAAACCATCTGGACGGAGACAGCCTTTTCTGCTACTGGTAAGGGTGACAGTGCTGATGGTGATGATGTGTGTTAGTGAGGATTCTCTAAAAAAGCAGAACTGATAGACTAAAAACACACACATACACACACTAAAAGTGGATTCATTAGACTGAGTTATAGCTATGGGCTTTTTATTCAATCTCACTACAGACAGGCTGAGAATGTAGCTGTGGTTCAGTGAACAAGGTTGTAATGTTGGTGCTGTGGTCTAGGAGAATTCCTGAGGAGCTACTGCTCTTCAGTCTACATTCTAATTCAGCTGCAGCAGCAGGATAGACAAGTTTTCCAGAAAGAGTGAAGAAAAGCAGACAGAAAGCAAAATCTTCCTGTTTCAATATCCCTGTATGTGGGGTGCCGCCAGAAGGTTCAGTCCAGTTTTAGGGTGGGTTTTCCAGTTTCAAATAGATTAAGAAAATTCCTCATAGGGATGCCCAATATTTGAAACTGGAAAATCCACCTTAAATGTTATTTGATCTCAAATATACTCAAGTTGATAATGAAGATTAGATGTAATATTATAATGTTATTGGTCTCTGTAGTGGTTATCATGGTGGTGGTATTTGTGATAGTTTTAACAAAAGTTTTGGGTTTTTGGAAACTCGGTTATATTGTAAACGTAAGCTTTGTCTTAATCCCAAGTGTAGGGTTTTAGCTTGGGCTTTAGTTTGTCCACAGCTGATAACTGTCACATGCGGGGTGTGATCTTTGGCAGCTGTTAACAGCCTACCAGTTGTGGCACATTATGACAGCCACACATCACAACTAAATCAGCGAAGACAGCCAGCGAGCCCTAGAGATCCTCTTGTCTCTTCCTCACCAAACCACGGTGTCATGCACAAAAACATTGGAACCCAACACTTTATGTGTTCTAGGCTGAGATCAGCTCCTCACTCTTGTAAAGCTCCTGAGTCACAAGCTCCCACGGTTTCCATAAGTACAGTTGTCTAGAAGAGACTATCAGAGCTTGCTGGAAACAGTGCTGCTGGCTCTTACCCACTGAGCCACCTTTGCTCCTGCTTTCTTCTGAGAAGAGAATGTGTTGTGCAGCTTCAGCGATCTCATCTGTAATGGCCACCCCATGTCACACTGTCTGCCCTTCTGGATGTTATATTAGTAAACAATCAGCTAAACAAATGTCCAGATTGATCAAATCAGCCAAATGTGAAGCTGGGAAACCTGGTTTTGTTCTACTGGCGTGTCCCCTGGACACAGGCAGTGACAGAGAAATTTAGGACTATTTATGGTCCACGGCGAAGATGAGAGTTGCGTTTTCCATTGAGCCCCTCAGCGTTAGGAGGGCAGCTGGTGTTTCATTAATTCTCTGTGATGATTTGTCCTCATTATTCTAATTGCTGCCTTGTCTCCTCAGACAGCTGGTGCCTGAAGCAGAGGGTTACCAGCGCCACAACAGGTGCATAATCCACACAGTGTCTCCAGTGTGAAGAGGGTCTAATTGCTGCTGCCGGGGGCTTGCTGTGTCACTGGTACTGCCTTGGGCCTCATAGGGGTCTCTGGAGTCCAGGTACATATAGGTCCTTTTACCTTCTCAAGGGAGAATAACCTTTATCATGTGCGTTAATCCATCTTCTCAACTCACTGTCAGCCAGCTCCAAGCTGAATCTGTTGTATGTTGCCTGTGCTCTACTCTTCATCTGTTCTTCTTCTAATGGTAACCAATGATGATTGGAAAGAAAATACCTATTTCTTACTCTACCAAGTGCCAGGAAAGTGCTGATTGTCAAGTGTCCATCTGTATGCTACAGTTTTCAGGTTATATACCGAGTTTACAGTGACTGGTTCATTCCATGCAAAACCCTCCAGACATCCTCTAAGCCTGAGCCTTTTCCATATAAGCCTAGTCATCTATACACAGGACCTGAAGGAAACTTCCTGGTATCTCTCAGTTTCAAATCCTGTTGTGTAACTATTCCCTGTGAACTGAAACATTGCATCCTGGCGGGAGGCTAATTAAGACTCATGAAATGAATGAATCTTACAAGGCTCAGGAAGTAGAAAAAAGTCTCAGGAAGCTCCTGAACCTTAGAAAATTTGCAAATCATAAGCAAAGTTTTGTAAACAATGTGGGATGCTGGGAGAGAAGACTCTCCAGCCAAGCTGCTGCAAAGTGTGCAGAGAGCTCCAGACATGCAGTTTTCATCAGTAATCACCCATTCCAGGGTAGCCTTTTTGGAGAATAAAGATAAAATGAAACTCTTTGCCCAATGGAAAAATTTAGTATTTATTAACAATGAAATCAAACTCAATGGAATTCAATTAAACTGTCCCATCAGTAGAAGTTAGCATTAGTTCTTTAATCTTTTTTTTTGTGTGTAATTATAGTAATGATAAATATTTAGACATGTCCAGATATAGTCTAGAAATAAAAAAAATCATGGATATTTTAGTTGATATGAGAAAGGATTTTTTTTTTCTAGAATTTTAGGAGTTTACACATTTGTTTCAAGAAGTTGAAAGCAGAACAAACTGCTTGTATGAATGAGACATTGAGAAACCAGGGTAACTGGGCTGGAAGGATGGATATGTAGGTAAATGACCTGCCCTATACTGATGAAGACTTGGGTTTGATTCCAAGTGTCTGCATTCTGAAAACTCAAGTGTGGTGGTATGTGCTTGTAATCTTAAAGCTGGGATAATGAAAATACTTAGGTCCCCGGGGTCTTTAGACTGCTAGATGAGTTCCAGAACAGTGAGTGACCCTGCTTCAAAATAATTATGTGGGACTAAGGAACAGTTACCTGGTTGACCTCTGATACAGCACACATGCACACACACAGACACACACCAGAGAAACAAGGGAAGGATCAATAGATGGTTTTAATGCTGTGCTAATATTTTCCATCCTGAATCTGGAATTTTGTCAGGTCCACACAACTTTAGAATAAAATAGACTTATTGTATTATCTGACTTTGAGCAGGTTTCATATGCTAATTCTGTAAACATCATTAATATTTAAGTGCAAAGGTATTCCATTTGAGAATACCAGTAAAACAACAACAACAAAAAAAGAATCATCAATATTACATTACAGATAAAATCTCTTCCACTCTAACATCCGATCTTCACAATTCTTTCAGTGTTGATGTTAGCCTTGCAAATCTTAAACTTCTAACCAGAAGCAGAGGAAAGGAACAACTTCATCTTGCAAACCAGCATGAAGGGGTCCATTCACTGGAAACAGCCAAGAAGTTTTAAGTCTTCAACTCTCATTGGGTTTGTGTTCAAAAAGTTAAGATGTTAAGTGAAAGGAGGTAGTTACGCTTCAGTTACTATGAAACCTGTATGTCAGTTAAGATAATTGAGGAGTGTCTGATGTTACCAGGGAGAGGGCAAGGCATACAGTCACAGGCAAAGAGTACTCACCAAACCCAGGCATCCCTCAGGTGATGATGTTCACGCTGCTAGGCTTGTCAGGAAGTAGAGTGAAGGTCAGAAGCCACAGTGCCACACTGCAGGATGCAGACTTACTGGAAGCCTTGTTTAGTATCTGCTGTAAATCACACACTGGCATATTTTCTTTATTTTGTAACCCTGTAAAACAAGATCCAGTTAATAAATGATAAAGTGCTGAAATTTCTGAAATTAAAAAAAAGGATTAATGTTGCTTATTCAAATTAGTTATATATTATGGTGATACAATTTGAGTTGTTTTAATAAGATATCAACTTTTAACTCTTTTACAAAATATAAATATTTTAAAATGTAGAGAATCTGGGTGTTTTTATTATTCCTCCATGAGAAAGTTGGGCAAATAATTTTTGGCTTTCATCATGTTTTTGAGAAATATAACACTAACTGACTCAATATTTGTTTAAGTATTTTCTTAACTTTTCTGTCAGGTATAGATATTTCAGGTGGTTATGAAAGCAATTTTGCATTTCTGTTTGCTAAGCTGGTATCTCCATTCTGTAAAATAACACAACAGGAAGCAGTAATCTCACCTCTCTCTTAAAAGTGTCTGGGGATGGTGCCAAGGTATCTTTTACTTCCAGTTTGCTTTGAAGGACACTGAGGTTGGAGTCTTAGTGTTATGCCCAGTGCCAGAGACCCCCCAAAGCCACCAGGAACTGACTCTGTTACAAACACCAGGGTTCATTTAATACAAACTCGAGCTCAGGCCACAATTCCCTGTGAAAACAGAGAGATATGCGGCCATAAGTTCTGGGGGAAACAGGGTTTTTAAAGAGAAAAACTGCAAGTGGTAAATTTCCAAGCCTTGGTTTATTTTAGGCACCAAGGCCATGATGGTCTTGACCCGTCCATCGGGAGGGTATCTGTTCCTTTTAGGGAGGGGGAATAAGTAGCACATCTTGTGTGTGTGTGTGTGTGTGTGTGTGTGTGTGTGTGTGTGTGTGTGTTTAGTAGCCTGGCTAAGTGACCTTGGTTACCAGCTTGATACTATCTGGGTGGGTTGCCAGGCAACAGTATCTCTTAAGTGCAAGTCTGGTTACTTTTCTGCAGCAGGGTGGGTCTGTCTCACCTTGCTTGCTTCTTTGTCTAAATTTGTACACAGGACCACAGTCATGTTGCCCCAGGATTTAAATTTCAAAGTTTGGACCTCTCACTAGAGTATATGTTCCATGATCCCAGCGTAGAAGTCAGCCCCCTTTAATAGCCCTAAACGTTTTATGGTTAAAGCTTTTATAGCTCAACTCACTTTGCCCATTTTAATTTTATTCATCTCCCTTTCTCACCAGACTACATGTTTCTCAAATGTTTCAGCTATACTTTTTTTTTGCAGTTTTTATAATACCCAACCTAAAAGTGTCTAATAACCATGCCACTGTATAAATACAATAATACTTTGGAATTTCCTACACCAATTTAATTGACCAGGTTAATTGACCAATTCTGCTTCACTCAGTTTTTCAGGACTATGGCAGATTGTAGCCAAATTTCTTGCCAGAACATACCATAAATTATGTGTAGTCTAACTCCTGATAGAGTACTTAATGCCATATGAAATCCAATGTGTGCAGTCCTTATAGTTCATATTTATAATGGTATTCTGTTCTTTCAAACACTTTTCATAATTGCCTAAGCTCTGCTTATAACAAGATATGGTTCCTTCAGGTCACATCAGCCCCAAATTCACTCTACAAACCAGCCCCAAAGACCTGAGAACTACTTGGTCAGGTCTAATATAAAAACAGCTCCACTTCTCTTGGGCCAATTTTTGTGTTAGTTCCTTTTCTCATTGCTCTGACAAAACACCTGACACACACACACACACAAATAAGAGAACAATAGATTGCTCATGAGAACAAGGGGATTTCAGGCCATCATCTTGGCAAAGACAGAGGCAAATTCACAGCAGTGTCTTGCTACATGAAAATATCTTTCTTGGGTATGCAACTTATACACAAGTCTTTTCTTTAAATATGACATTTTTGTTGTTGTTTCTTGTTCTTACTTTTCAGGAGTAATGTGGACAAGGATAACTGGTCCCAAGTTTCCTTTGGGATGAAATAAAGACATTTTATTGTCTCTGTATTAATAGAAGGTGACTAACATTTTCTACATATTTTTAATAAAAGATAATGTCTGATGTGGGGGTCATGGTTTTAGAATATCAGAGTCCATGATGGCAGAGAAAAGGCATGGAAGAAGAAAAGTTTAGAGCTCACATCTTGAGAAACAAATTGGAGAAAGAGAGAGACAGAAGGAGAAAGAGGCAGAGAGAGACAGAGAGAAAGAGAGAGAGCACTACTAATGACACAAAAACCTCAAAGCCCACCTGCAGTGACACACCTTCCACCAACAAATTCATCTTGGAGATTCATCACCACCAGTCCTTCCCAAACAGCTCCAGTGACTAGTGACCAAACATTAAAGCATGAGCCTACCAGGTTCATTTTCATTCAAACCACTATGTTCCACTCTGGATTCTATAGGCTTGTGGCTATAAAATAAAACAAAATGTGTTTACTTCAGCTCCAAAAGTCCCTGTGGTCTTTAACAGTTTCCACATTTTGAAAGTCCAAAGCTCAAGTTTTTCTGAGACTCAATTTCTTAATTGTAATACCTATAAAATAAAGCCAAATCATGTAATTCCAATGTTAAATGGCATAGAAAATACATTAGCATTCCAAATAAGAGGAATGTGTGCAAAGTAAGGAAATACTTAACAAAAGCAAGACACCAGCAAGCTAAACTCTGAATTCTGCAGCTCCATGTGCAATGTCAAAGTGCTTACTTAGATTACTCTGTCCTTCCAGTTGTTCTGACTACAACACACTTCTCTTGTACTGGTTCTACTCTCTGTCTATACCTCCCATTGGAAGATGCCTTATGGCTCTGGCATTCTAATCATCTTGGGGTCTACATTGGGGTCCAATGTAATATGGGGTTCACTTTCACAACTTTATCCAATGGGTTCTCAGAGCCTTCATGCAGGGACTTCTCTACTGTATGCCCAGCTTTAGTGACACTCCTTATCTTCAGAAGAAGATTCCACAACCCTTTTAATTGTGTATCCTTCATGACTCACTCTAAAGCCTGAAACATATAAACAGCATTGTCAAGTTGGTCAATGTTAGACTGCCTTGAGAACCCCCATTTTTCAGTTTATACTCAGGCAGATTTTTAGAACAAGGGCAGAAATCAACCACATTCTTTTCTAAAAATATCACAAGAATCATGTTTTGCTCAGCTGCTAATATTCTTTTCTTCTGAAACCTCTTGAGTTGGATCTTCATAGTCAATATGGCTATCAGAAAGACTGCAAAACCTGCACTCCCGATGCAGGGACTCCGTACCGCTCCCTCCCAAAGAGACTCACAGACCGTGGTTAGATGCAAAAGCAAGAGGCAGTTTATTCCGGATCGCGATGGGGGTCGCCCCTTCAAGGCAGGAGACGACCCCAAACATACAAAGCACAGAGTTTTTATACCTAAAAATCAGGCCACACATGTATCTTTCATTGACTAGTCAGCAGAAAGACAGCAGTTTTGCAGCTGGCAGCTTACAGCTTCTTCCGAGGGCAGTCCTCCCTGCCCCAGGTTTCTTATCTTAAAATAAGCTCATCCTGTCTTCTGAGAAGGGCCATCTGGTCTGGCCTCTACTCAAGGTTTAGTAGCCCTAATTGTCTGACTGTTCTTCTTTCTTAGCTGGCCCTCATTCAAGGTCCAGTTGTTTTTCTTTCTTGTCTGGGATGGTCCCATTTCTCAAGACTAGCCCTGATTATATCATTCAGTTGCTTTCCTAGCTCAAATAATTCTATATTCCTTCAAAAATAGCACAGTCATGGTCATGTTTGCCAGAGCAACTACCAATATCTGTCTTAGTTACTTTTCTACTGCTTCGATAAAACATCAAGACCAACACAACTTAAAAAACAAAACAAAACAAAAACAAAAACAAAACAAAATATTTTTACTGTTTTAGAAGATTAGAGTCCACGATTGCAAAACAAAAGCATGGTCGCAGGCACAGCTGAGAGCTTACATATAGATTCTCAAACTACCTGGAGAGAGACACAATAGGAGAGAGAGACAGAGAGAAAGAGATTATTTTGTTGTGTATTTTAGATAGTTTCTCTGTGTAGCCTGTGTTAGCCTTGGATACTTGATCCTCTTGCCTTATCTTCCCAACTACTTATACAGGCATGTGACTAGAAAATGCAACACCTGTGGTATTGATTGGCTGTGTTTCCATTGAATGTCACTTGCAATAGTAAGAAAAGTCAATTAATTGAGAAAAGTACAGTAAAATCTGTGACAGTAATGTTTCATGTAACACTTCAAATCCTCTGTACCACATTCTCAAAAGTGCTTTTCTGAAACCTACCTATGTTTAAGTTGTTTTTCCGCAGTGTGGGGTCATATACACACCATTTTCTCTAGAAAATAAACAGAAAGGAGTAAACACTTCATGGGTGTTTGTTTAGTCTTAAAACCACAAGTTCATCTTGGTAATGGACTCCCAGCCACTGTACCTTCTTAAGTGTGACCTCCCAATAATCAATATGAACAGTCCATTAACAGAGCAGCTGGCATGGCAGAGATGCTGTTGTGGAAAAACCTTCCAGATAAAGCTAATGAGAGCATGTGGGAAAAGGAAAGAGAGCTGAATTGAAGTTGACACTAATTCATTTCATT
The DNA here is from genome assembly GCF_907164565.1 of Psammomys obesus. Classification (NCBI taxonomy): domain Eukaryota; kingdom Metazoa; phylum Chordata; class Mammalia; order Rodentia; family Muridae; genus Psammomys; species Psammomys obesus. The sequence goes on along the minus strand of NW_026585504.1, from coordinate 52,076,873 downwards.
AATTAGCAGTAGATGTAAACTGCAGTGTAATGGAATTAATCAAAATACAAACATTCCACTTGGTGCCATCCTTTTTTTGTCCATCTGATGAATAAATTTGTCTTTAAGGATTTGTTTTTACTTAATGGAGTAAAGGAGCTGGGTAGGTGGCTCCATAGTTAAGAGTCTGCACTGCTCTTGTTAGAAAAGCTGAGGTCTGTTCCTAGCTCACACATTAGGCAGCTCCTACACATGTGTAACTCCAGCACCAGGAGATCCAATGCCCTCATTTGGGATTCATGAGCATGTGTGCTTATATGTAGATACCTATATGCAGACACAAATACATACATGTAGGTTTGAAAATAAAATAATGTTTTTAACCAAAAAAATAAAAAAAAATAAGGAAGATTTCACTCAGATCTTCTCGAGAAATGGAAAGGTACATTTTTCCAGGTACAACGTCTAGGACTGGAGGACTTTATCAACCAAAGGGCGTCAGTAGATAAAGAAGGGCAGTGCTTGACTGCATGGATTATGTGAAGAGAAGCTCATTGGAATCTTCACAAGCATTGTCCAGGATTTCCAAGGTGCTAGCGAATGAGGACTGTGATCCTGCAACCCAAAGCTGCTTCCCTAGACACCGTGAGTCAATGCCTGTACTTATTTGCACATTCCTGGTTTGAATTGCCCTAATTTTTATTGCAGAGTTGCACAACCTGAAATGATGTGAACAGTGGGTCAGTGTAACCTCCAGGCCTGTACACTAGCCATTGGACTTTGAATTACATCCAGGAAACTCTGCAGAGAAGCTTACTCTAATTGGCCTAGCTCATTTCCCTTTCATGCATTGGGCATTAATACTGTCCATCCTGCTGCATTCTTCCAGTGTACCCAATAAATCAGATTTTTATTCTTGTTTAAGAGGTAAATTTATTCATTTTGGGAGGTTGATATTGTGCTATGTATTCTAGTACTAATTACTGGCTCCCAAGTTCTGGTTACACCAAAGATGTCACATACACCAAGTGATGCTATGTAACATTGATCCCCAAATATCCCTGATTGGTTAATAAAGCTGCTGACAGCCTGGGCTGGGTAAAAGAGAAGAAGGTGGAGTTCAGGTTCCTGAGGGCTCAGAGGACCATGTGGTGGGAGAGAAGGATGAAAGGAAGGGAAATGATGGAGAAAGAAGACACGACCTGATTGAGCCGATCCAGGCCAGATAGAACAAATTATTGGCAACTAACTTGGGTTGGATAGCCAGGAGATAGCAAAACAGCTGAGAGGCTTAGTATCTGGCCATTTTTAGTGCCCTAATGCTTATAAAACTAACTATAGTCTCTCTGTATCAATTATTTTGGGAATTAGTGGGGTTAAAGGAAAACTGTTGCACTAGGAAAAAACAACAAGCCAATCAATGAATTGTCTTTCCACTTGCTCTTTTAAATCTATGTTCACTAACCATGACACACAGGAAAGCAACAGTGTGAGACATATCTGAAGACATCCATGACCCCATGAGCAAGAATGTAATATAGAAACATAAATGAAGATAGTAACGGCCAGATTATGTTTAAATAATATTTGAAAGATGGCTGTGGATATAACTAAACGTTTTTTAATATAGCATTACCAGTAAACCAGTTAAAATACCAAGCTTAAGAGTAACTGACACAGTGAGTACAACCATTACGTGTTCATGACATTCTCAATGAGAGAATAAGTTCAAACCCTGCCCTACAAAACTGTGATACTGTTCCAAAAGGAATAGTAAATACAAATCAATAACAATCAATAATAAACACAAATCAATTTTAATAGATTAATATAAATGATCTAGTATTATAATAGATATATAAAATATGTGTTTATATAACCCAGCAATTAAAATATCACCCAGAGGGGTGGAATTTTTCAACAGCTGTAAGGAGATTGTAATTTAAAACAAAATTTTCTGAATGTATTCATGTTAAATAAATTAATAAGTGCAAAATAAAAGAAAAACTGTTGCTTTATTAATTTCTTTTTTAAGATTTCAAGTTATTTTTTATTTTTATTTTTAAAATTTATTTATTTTTTATTATTACAATTTATTTACTTTATATCCCACCAGTAGCTCTCTCCCTCATCCCATCCCAACCCCACCCTTCCTCCCTTTTCTCCTGTGCCTTTCCCCAAATCCACTTATAGGAGAGGTCCAGGAATCCTACCCTTCCATCTGACCCCAGCCTATCAGGTCTCATCAGGACTGGCTTGCATTGTCTTTCTCTGTGGCCTGGCACAACTGCACTCCCAGCAGAGGGAGATGATAAAGACCCAGCCACTGAGTTTATGTCAGAGACATCTCTTCCTCCCCTTACTAGGGAACCCACTTGGACACTGAGCTGCCAGGGCCTACATCTGAGTAAGGGGTCTAGATTATATATATGCATTGTCCTTGGTTGGAGTATCAGTCTCAGAAAAGACACCTGTGCCCAGAGTTTTTTGTTCTGTTGCTCTCCTTATGGAGCTCCTGTCCCCTCCAGATCTTACTATCTCCCCCTTCTTTCATAAGATTCCCTGCATTCTGCTCAAAGTTTGGTAGGAGTCTCAGCATCTGCTTTGATACCCTTCTGGGTAGTTTTTCAGAGGGTCTCTGTGGTAGGCTCCTCTCCTGTTCCCTGTCTTTTCCTACTTTTGATGTCTATCCTCCCTGCCCTTCTGAATGAGGGTTAAGCATCTTCCCTAGGGTCCTCCTTGTTGTTTAGCTTTTTTAGGTATACACATTGTACTATGTTTATCCTGTATTATATGACTAATATCCACTTATAAGTGAGTATATACCTTGTGTGTCTTTCTGGTTTTGGATCAGCTCACTCTGATTTCTTATGAAAAATCATGGCCTTCCAATTTCTCCCCTTCTACTGTAGTGGCTGGAAACCCAGTATTACACAGATTACATGAATCTGATAAAATACACTAAAAAAAAAAACCCAATTCTTCTAAGGTTCAGAGAGATTACTCAGTGGTTAAAAGAGCATTGCTACTCTGCACTGGTCCCAGCACCCACATAGGAGGACTCACTACTGCTTGTCGCTCCAGGCCTAGGGGATCTCAGTCCCTCTTCTGGCCTCAGTGGACACTTTCACGCATTACACACACCCATACCCACAATTAAAAAATGATATATTTTGAAAAGAAACTCTTCCAAACATTTAGTCCATTCACAGTCACATCGAAAGCAATGTCTATGTTTCTAGGTATGAACAATCTATTTCTAAAACCAATATTCCTGTAACAGGTGTGACATTAAGTCAATTCAATAATATTGCTATGTGAGACCTAAATTTTTTAATTGCATCCTTGACTACAAAATTACTGATGAAATATTTGTGAGAAAAGACTTCCAATGCCAAATTTTAGAAGTCACATCTCAGAGCTATTATATGACTCTCTAGCATATAACATGATTACTTTCAGGTCAGAATTAAAGATTCTTGACTACAAATTTAGCATTCATGCCACACAGTTAATAATGGTTCTTGAGAAAGTGCTCTGGGTGCTATTTTATTCATATGTGGAATTCATTTTAATTAACTTGAAATGTCATAAAGAATTATTGGAAAGAGATGAGTCCTGAGAACCAACACCTGGCTGCCACTAGCTAATCGTAGATCATTGGTTTATTTAATCTTCATCACAAATCTTTTCAATGATTTTTTTCATATATAAAGAATCCACATCTCAAGGATGAATCTATCCATGAAAGTCATAGGGCAGGTGGTAGATATGGCAGACATCTGGGTCCCAGTTCTGTTTCTGTAGCATGGTATTGTCTACTTTGGTTTGTGAACACTATAATTAATGGCTTACTTTCAGCTAGAGGGAAAAGTGAACAATGTAATTGTGCTCACATTTGGAAGCTTCAGGTTCACAAAACTGTGTTAATCTGATTGATAAACATGGTACAGTGTTTTGAATAACCCGAAGCTCTTTCCAGAGATCCTATTACATGAATTTCAATGTGCACTCATTTCACAAATGATAGATTCCCAGAGAATCTGAATTGACCAGCATGTAGGTGAAGCCAGAAGGAAGTCACTCACAAAGCAGGGGATGGGATGAGGAAGTCATAGTGCCTTAGTTACAACCATCAAGAAGGTGGTAGCTCCTTTTTAAAGTCCTCCACATCCACTACCTGCAAAAAGCAAGAAGGTCTTAAACATTGCTCCTCTCATACCCTTTTGTTCTGGCTTTACCAACAACATGAATAATGTGTATTTTTATCTGTCACTCACTGATGAATCCCCTGATTTTATGTATTTCCCAATCCTGTTTCTTCTAGCTTTTTATTTTGTTTGTGCTATTATTCTAATATTAAATCAGTATTAATCTAATATTAAATTAATATTAAATATTAATTCATTCTTCAGTTACTTCACTTTAATCTCTTCAGTGCCTAGAACCTTTGGGTGTAATAGAAAAGGTATATTCTTCTCATGATATGTTAAGGAAATGGTTAAAACAGTGTCTCACAAATCTGAGGATGAAACATAATTGCCTGAAAAGGTTTGTTGCAAGCAGTGCCCATCACTAGTCAACATGGAGAGACCTCAGGGTCTTAGAGGTCAGCAATAAGATTCATCTGGGGGAAATCATGAAATTTGCAGGCAAATGGTGGGATCTAGAAAAGATCAGTCTGAGTGAAATATCCCAGAAAGAGAAAGACAAACACGGTAAATACTTATATAGACCTATAAGATATGATAAAAATAATGAAATATTTACACCTAAAAAAGATAATCAAGAGAGTGGACATGGGGTAAGATGATCAATCCTCATTGAGAAAGAAGGATGGGATGTGCATTGGACTTATGAAAGGAGTCTACTGAAGGCATCTGAAAGACTCTAACTAGCAGTGTTTTCAAAGCAGATACAAAGACACATAACCAAACCTTAGACAGAGTACAGAAAATCATATGAAGGAAAGGGAGTTAGTATGATGGGGAAAGGATAGGAGCTCTACAAGGACCAAATATATCTAGTCACAGGGTCTTTTCAGAGACTGATATTCAACCAAGGACCATGTATGGATATAACCTAGAACTTCTGTTCAGATGTAGCCTGTGGTAGCTCAGTAACCAATTGGTTTCCCATAGTGAGGACTATTTCTAACAGGAACTCAATGACTGGCTCTTTTACCTTCCCATCCCCCAAGGGAGGAGCAGTCCTGTTAGGCCACAGAGGAGGACTTTGCAGCCAGTCCTGAAGATACCTGATAAAACAGGATCAGATGAATGGGGAGGAGGTCTCCCCCCCATCAGTGGACTTGGAAAGGGGCAGGGTGGAGATGAGGGCGGGAGAGTGGGATTGGGAGGGAATGAGGGACCTGGATACAGCTGGGATACAGAGTTAATAAAATGTAACTGATAAGAAAAAAAAATTTAAAAAAAAATTCATCTGGGTTAGGAGCCAGAGCTACAGATAATTAAGTGGACACTTGGCCCTGTAAAGATGGCTGTAAGGAAAGGTCTCTCCTATTACACATAGCAACATTCTAGTTATCTGCAGACCTGTAAGGTATTGTTGGTGATATCCAGTTGGGATGTGGAAATTATTCAAGGTGTCTGAGATCGAAACATATTAAAGTACAAGTAGTTTTGAACTCATTAGATTGCGTACAACTTACATAGACAAAAAACTGACAGGACCCAGTTTTAGAAACCTACACTGGGTTTATAAATAGGGTTGACAGACAAAATACAAGATGCCCATTTACTGGAAAGTTGAACTGGAAAGTAACACTGAATGACTTCTGTGTAAATATATCCTAAATATTCTATGAGGCAAAATTATACTAAAATAAATCGTATCTAAAATTCAAATGTAATTTGGCATCCTATATTTTTATATTCTAATTGTATAAATTTATTTATAGTAAAAACTTAGAAATTGCATATTCCCACAAACTTTAGAACACAATATTGTTTTATCTGTGTGCGTGTGTATAGTGTATATGGTATATGTGCTTATGTGGTGCAAGTATACATGGCCACGTGTACACCAAAACATGATGATCTGTGTCATCCTCTATTTTTCTCTACCTCTTTAAGACAAGGTCTCTCCCTGAAGATGGACCTGGTTGACAATCAGCAAGGCTCAGGGATTCTGCTTTTTCTATTCTTCAAAGTCCTGGCTTTATAATATTTACTTTGGCTACACTCACCTTTTGATATAGGTGTTAGGCATTTAGACTTGAGTCTTCTTCCCTTTATAACAATTGATCCTACTCACTGAACCAAATCCTCTACAGCCCAGGATTTGATGTTCTTGTGAAAAAGCTGATGGTGTGAATAAACACAAAGAGAACATAGAAGATGATGGGAACTTGTTTCCTTTGCAAAGAGGGCATAACAATAGGTACAGGCCGGAAAGATGGCTCAAGTCATTTAGAATGCTTATCACTCTTGTAGAGGATCAATTAGTTTGCAGCAACCATCATCCTTCAGTATCTCACAAGCTTCAGTTCCACTTCCAGGAACTGACATACAAAAAGGCACATAAATACATACACACACACACACACACACACACACAAGTTTTAAAGATAGGTATATCTAATTATAGTAAATGTTGAATGGGCTATTCCCTGTGTATGGAATGCAGAGCACAGAGCCCTCCTGCATAGGGACTGATGAACACAGAGATGTCTGTCCTAGAGAGACCTGAAGCCGATGTGTAGAGTTTGAATAGAAATGCCCCCTTAGCTTCATGTGTTTGAATGCTTGGCCACATGGAGTGGTGTTAACAGGAGGTGCGGCCTTCTTGAAGGAAGTAGGTCTTATATGTTCAAGCTACAGCCAATGTCATACAGTCTTCTAATGCTGCCTTCAGATCAAGATGTAGAACTCTCAGCTCCTTTTTCCAATACCTTGTTGGAATACTTCCATTTTTCTACCATGATGATAATGGAGTAAACATATGAAACTAAAAGCCAGCCCCAATTAAATGTTTCATAAGAGTTGACTTGGTCATGGTGTCTCTTGAAAGCAATTAAACCTAAACTATGGCAAGGGCCCTCCCATGAGCAAGTGTGGTGAGCTTTCACCTCTAGTGCAGGAAATGCTGTGCACAGATGCCTCTTGGGTACAGAGTACTCAGAATAGGTCTCTCCTCTGTATGAGATGCAGAACCCTTGGCTTTCCCCTGTATTGCATGCTGAGTCTAGGTGCATCCTATGTATGAAATGTTGAGCATAGGCTTGGCACGTAGCATGTACTCAATACATTGCAACTGCTATGATAGTTAAGGATCCACAAAGACATGATGGGAGAGTGAATGAAGAAATCAATACAACATTCTTCGTGTAGCAGCACATCCTAAAAACCTCACTACTGTTCATCACAATTCACCTGCCACCAGAAGTCCTGGTGCTCTGTGTTTGTGTCTCCACAGGATAGCCGCCACACTGAGAGCTTGGCTGGAGGGAGAGAAGCTTAGCTAGGGCAGGTGGGTACAATGCATGGCATTGGGCCAGCAGTGGCAGTGAGTTGAAAATAAAGACAGACACATACCAGAACAACTTCAGGGAACTGGCTCAGTTTATTGGGGTGGGGAGGGCATTTATCCCCCTGAGGAGGAAAAAAACCTTGGAAGATCAAACAAGTTTGAGGCCTGAAAACTGTCAGGGTAGTAAAATCTTACTAGGGTTGATAGTGTGACAGCTGACTTTTAGGTGCCAGTTTGGGAGAGGGGAGGAAGCCAATTCCTGCCATCCTCACCTGAAGTTTCTGAGGTTGAAACTACCTCTACCATACTTCTTTTACTCCGGGGCCATCATGGTGGCACAAACCCATCCTTCAGTCTGGTGCTTTCTGTATAACAAGTAACTGGAGCACAGTGACATGGCCAGGAGCTCAGAGCAGCTGTATGCAGACACCCCATTTCCTTTTTAAGGGGAAGCAGTAGAGTTTCGCTAGTGCCATTTGTGCCTTTTAATAAACAGGGGACTGACAAACGTGGATGTGGGTGTGGAGTACAAAACAGCATTCAGACAGGCAGTGGAGAGGAACAAACAGCCCTTACATATTACTGTCTATGTCAAGCCAGACTTTGAAGGACTGGGAGCTGTCTATATGGGAATTAGGAAGATGAAGATCTGTCAGGACAATTTGTTATCCTTTTTACGACAGATTATTTTCTGAAAGCTTTTATATTTTGGCCCGGGATACAGGATTATATTGGGAAAACAGCCCTAGAAAACATAATTCATCAGATTTTGATTGAAAACCTTTCTTCTCAGTTATAAACATCTAAATAATCTATAGCGAACATCACAAGTTATTGGAATCTCCAGCATGGCTTTAATATATTTCTTCCTGTAGAATCCATTCCTGTTTTCCGAACCTTTATTGAAAAATGAAAGGCTCCAGTAGAATGTATTTCAGATCATTTAACTTTTCCATCCCCTGTTATGAGCCAATGAATTTATGCATATTAGCAAGCCAAGCTAAACCTAAATACATGAGGATTGAGATTAAAAGGCTCAGTACATGAATTAGGCCAATAAAAACTATTTTTGCATATTCTACTGCTGTCATTTTCACAAAATGATGCAGCTCAGAGGTGGAGTGTAAATTGGGTAATTTTTTTTTTTAAAAAAAATGTTGTCCACAGAAATCAGCCCCAGATGGTTCTGCTGTTATAAATTAAGGTTGATCACTGAGACACAACTCCCTAAAGACTCTTTCTGTGGACATTTAATCAAGTGCTTGCCATTGCATTTTTTATGCCTCAGGTTCATGCTGTAACTGATCTTAACAGTGAGAGGACTGTAACAAATAGTTCATGTGCTTCAGATTCCATTGCTACAGTTACCCACAGGCTCTAAAAAATAGGGGACAGCTCTACAAAGAACTGTGGTTGTAAACTGGATGCTTGTGAACCATAGTGAAGTTCCACAGGCTGATCCTCGAGCTATGCTGGAGTTTTTGGAAGCTGAAACTTTCCCTCCAGGAAAGGGGCTGGAGGCCCTGTGCTGGAGGCTCACAAGAGCAAGAAAACAAACTTCACAGTCCTTGGAAAGGTGAAACTGACAAGATTAGAAAAAGACCTCTCCTCAGGATTATAGAAGAGTAAGCAATTTGGGGGCTGATGAGAGGAGGCTGTGTCCAGTGTAACTGCCAAGAGGAGGTTTTTCCTAATGGTACACTGTATGCCAGCCATGCAGATAGCTCCAGGGGTGCAGCTTTGGGGTCATCACCCAGGGTGGGATGGGCTTTCAGTGATGCAGCTCCCTTTGGGTCACCCATGTTCCCGTGCATAGCTCCTCACCCATTTTCCTGTAAGTAAAACCAAGTTGGACTTTGATATAATCTCCATGTTGACTGCTCATGGACTCCTTATGGGGATGGTAGATATGTAAGTTTCATGTTGCTCCAGGAAATGTCTCCTACAACATAGGGTACAAGGAAAACTCAGGGTGTGTGTGACTGTCATCTGATTTGAGGCAGTCAGCATGAAGGGGCACGTGCTGCTATCGGTCCCTCCTAGACAGTGGATTTGCCAAAGGCAGCCTGAAATGACCTAGAAAAAGCCAGTATGCATTAACCTTTGTCCCCTGGGCCCCATCTCCTTTTTTTGGGAGACACATTTGCCTGCAAAAAGAAAGCCCTTCTAATTTTTCTTCATAAAGTGTTTTATAACACCAACACAAGGTCCTCCCTTCTTGATGGAAAGGCTCCTGATATGTAAGGTTTGGCTTCTCTGGGAAAACTGACTCCAGTGATAAGATCAAAGTTTACATTGGAAAGAAAGAGGATAAATTAAAAGCAACAACAACAAAAACCTCTTGGCCTGCCCAAGGAGGGGTTGCAACTTTTTGACTTTAAAAGTCTGTTCTCTACCGCAGCACCAATAGTCTTTTCCAGGAAGGAGCTTGCTCTTGGTCAAGTACTCTCTATTCTCTTAATTGCCTTAACCAAACATTGTGATTTGAAACTTTCTTGAGTGGGTTATTTCAACATACTGCTCTTCCAGGATTGGGAAAACAGGCACAGCAGAACAGGTGGGGGAATGGCCTTGACATCAAGGTGAAGGGATTGTGTAGAAACAGAGGTGGGAGATGGGAAGGGAAGCTGTTGATACAGTCTATCAAGAAAGTCAAGCAGGTCCAGGTCAGCCTGAACTTCCTGCTATGAGGAGAGAACCTGACTTGCAATGAAAAGAAATAAATAATAGAAGACAAAAATGAAAAAGTACATATTTCATTTTTCTTAATTTTACGATTGCAAAAGAAGTCACAGAAAACTTAGAAACAAGAACAAAACTTTCTCAGTTTTTTAAAGCTACCATCTAAATTTTTGATAATCTACCAGATGCTGAGTTCCTCACTATGTTTCCAAGACAGAGCAGCAGCAAAATGAAAATATAGGTTGAAAATTCAGTTGCAAATAGAGGCACTTAAAATACAGGTTGAAAACTAAATGATACTGAAGAGCTTTGCAATTATAAACATGTCCCACAATTTTGGAGATGTGACAATTTTTCATGAGAACTGAAAACCTAAAGAAAGATGAGTCAAATCAAGACACAGCACAAAAGTAAATTCTAGTTAAAATTACTGATCTCTTCAGCCACACTCAGGGTGCCTGTTTGTTCTTTTACCGGATGATCAAATGTCTGCTGCCTAGTTGAACTTTGTTGGCTATTATAAATGCTCTAAATCTGTGATTTTTCAAACCTGGGTTATTGTCAGACAAATTAGGCATCTATAATTAAATAAATATTGAGGATCTGACACAAAAGTAGATGACCCACACATCACAATAACTGGTGTTACAGCCAGGACAGCAGCTGATATCCAGCTTCCCTAGGTTATTTCTAACTTGTAACTAAAGAGCAGGATGGAGATGGCTCAGTGGTTAAGAGCATTTCCTCCTCTTGCAGAGGACCCAGGTTCAGTCCCTAACACCTGTAGGTGGCTCTTTATCTATAACTCCAATTCCAAGTGATGTGATGCCCTCTTCTGGCTTTTCTGTGAGCAGTGCATGCATATAGCTCATGTACATACATGCAGAACACTTAGAAACAGATAAAATACAAGTAAATAAGTTTTGTAAAATAGAAGATAAAGTTAGGCTATGAATCTCAGACTCTGCTTCGATACCTTGATCAGTAGAGTCTTTCACAGGCCATCTGTGGTAGGCTCCTGTCCTGTTCCCTGTCTTCTGCTTCCAATGACTATCGCATATGTCCTTCTGGATGAGGATTGAGCATCTTCCCTAGGTTCTTCCTTGTTGTTTAGCTTCTTTAGGAGTATAGATTTTAGTATGTTTATCCTATATTATATGGCTAATATCTTTGGGCAGAGTGCAGGCAATCTTATGCAAGAAGCAGGAGAAAGAAAGACCTGCAGGTGACAGGGCCTCCAAAAGGAGAGCAACAGAGCCAAAACAAACAAACAAACAAAAAACAAAAAAAAAACAAAAAAACAAACAAACAAACAAAAAAAAACCACCCAGCTCATATGTAGCCCATAGACTCAGTCTCCAAATGGGGTCCTTAATAAGGGGAACAGAGCCTTTTTTTGGCATGAACTCAGTGACAGGCTCTCTGATCACCTCCCCCTAGGGGGTACAGCCTTGCCAGGCCACTGAGAAAGACAAATCAACTGCCTCAGAAGAGGTCCTGATGAGACCTGATAAGCTAGGTTCAAATAGAAGGAGAGGAAGACCTCACCTATGATGAGTAGAATAGGGGAGGGGCATTGGAGGAGAAGAGGGAGAGTAAGGAGGGATTGGGAGGAGATGTGGGAGGGGGACACAGCTGGGATACAATTGAATAAATTGAAATAAATGATAATAATAAAAAAAATTAAAAAATAGAAGGTAAAGATCAGGGGTTTCATAGAAAGTAAGCTGAGATGGACTGCCCCTCAGATGTGCTTTATTAGAAGTCACACCACAATGGCCTGAGAGAGAAAGCACACTTGCAGACCTGAGGAAAGGAGGAGCAGCCATTGTGGATAGCGTTACAGGTATCCTGCAGGGATGTCTCCTTCACTTTCCAAAATATTGGGGAAGACAGAGCATCCTGACCAAGGTAAGCTTTGAGGGGCCCTGAGAAAGAGGTGGAAACTTCTAGGTACCTCAGTTCCCTTCAGATACCAAGAAACAAGTAAGCTTTTAATTCTTTTAGGATTGCAGGAGAGGCAAGACAAGTGCCATAGCACATGTCCTCACCTGCCTGTTGGAAGTCATGGGGTACAAAAGTACCATTATAACTCAAGGTCATCTCATGGCTGCTACAGAGAGGAGGGGAACGCTGAAAAATTACAGATCATGGCAAACCTGCTTGTCTACTCTGACCAGAGAGGCTACAGGAGACTTGGCTTGGAGTGGGGAAGAGGAAGCAGCAAGTGGATCTGCTTTCACTCTAAACAGCCCTGGTAACTTCTGAGGTGACTGCCTTATGTGCCCCTTCCCCCTGGGTAGCTTCCCATCTGCCATGCTGCTGCCCTTGATTCTCCTTGATTATCTGAGGCCAGTGGAAGAGAGGTTCATGTCAGGAGGCCAGGAAATACCCAGGTACTGTTGTTTCCAAACTTAGATGCACACTGTTGTACCCTGAAGAAATTCTAAAATCACTCACACTTCAGTGCCATATCATCTTTGCATGGTGTCCATCGTGGGCATTAAGATATTTAATGCCTGTGGTGGCCAATGTTGCTTGTCCACATGACAGAATCTATATTCTGTCATCTAAGAGACAAGCTTCCAGCCTAATCTGGGAAGGAATATCTATATTGGGTTAGTTTCTGAGGTCTACTCTGAAGGATTATCTTGATTACATTAATTAAGGTAGGCAAACATACCTTAAGTGTGGGAAGTGCCATTTCCTAGTCTGGGGTCCCAGACTGATTGAAAAAGATAGTAAACTAAGTTCTAGAATTCATTAAATCTCTGCTTCCTGACTGAGGCTGCCAGATCAACCCCTCAGCCTCCTATCATATTGGACTGGAGCCTAAAACTGTGATCCAAAACAATCCTTCTCTCATTGCTTTTGCCAGTATGTCATTACAACAGGGAACATAATAGAGTGCTCACTTTGTGATTCTAGTGAGTGGCTCACTTGAAGTACCCTCGTCCAAGGACATTTCTCGGTATTGAAGTACTGACTGATACATCAGGTGTAGTCGGAATATAGAAACACTGGCTGGGAACACAAACCCATGCGGCTTCCAGTGGTGAGCTGAGGAAGAGGTCAGGTGGGGACACTGGAGGATTGGAAGATTCATGTTCACTGTGCTCCAACAGAAGCCATATGGAACGTGGTTAGATGAGCCTTTTTTTCTTTCTTTTTTTTTTTTCAAAAGTAAAAGATGTGGATTGCATCTTTATGTGCACCCTGACAATTTTTGATTTTTGGCAACAAAAATTCATTTCTTTTCTTTTTTTTTTTTTTTAAGTGCTGAATACACGTAAGAAAACCTGTCAATGATTTGGATTCAGCCACGGACATTGACAGTTTGTGGTTTTGCTCTTAAAAGAATCATTCATATGGATATAGCACATTTTGTTTTTATATTTTTATCTTTCGGTGTATATAATGTACTTATGTGTATTTGTGTGCGTTAATGTGACAAACATCTGCCATTGAGACAGAGTGTTGATCAGAGGTCTGGCCCTCATTGCCTAACTTATTCACGACAGTGTCTGGAGTTTATTATAGGCTTTTTAATTATATGTTTACAATAGGCTAGTTAGTCCAAGAAGTTCTACAGATTCTCTTGTTTCCATGTCCTCTCCAACTCACTGAAGGAGTTCTGAGATTACAGACGGTTGTCACTGAAACCTGCTTTAAGTGAGTTCTGGAAGTTTCCAGAACTGTGTGTGTGTGACACACACAAAAATCAGTGAACCATTCTCCTAGTGCAGTACACTACATTTTCACCTAGCTTCTTAGATGTTCTTTATCCAGAAACTACCTTTCTCTTTTCTCTCATGGGACTGTGACCTTGCTGTTCCTCAGCTGCTTATAGGCAGTTGGGGGGACTTCCCTCTCTACTCATAGCCTTATCCTTGGTGCAGATATTAGATAGGTACTCACCTTAGATTTCCACTGTGAAGAATGAGTGTTACTTCATTAATGGCATATACTAAACACCCACACCAGAATTTTCAATGCTCTCGGAGTTATGAAGAGATAATTAGCAATTACATCACTTCCCACAGAGGGGGATGAGCTGGGGTTAGCTCCTCTCAATAGATTATACATTAGAGAGAAAAATGTCAAACAACAAAGTGGGTTGCTTAGTCTTCCCACACTGCATCACCACAGTACTAACGAGCCAGCTTTTCTGTCACACTTGCAACTAGTGGGAGATGAACCCAAGAATAAGTCAGAGGAGCTCTCTACTGAAGAACTTTATTTTGTCTCTAAACATAAGTGAAAAATGGGTCAACTAGCCCTTACTAAAGCTATTTTACTTCAACTGGAGAAAATCAACTGTATTTTGGAAATAAACTTTGGAAAAGTTAGTCTCTTTATTTTACATGGAATTAAGGAAAGCACTTTAATTTGAAGTTGATAAAATTCTCTCTCATGTGTATGTCTTTTTCTTTCTCGTGTGTGCTTTCCTTCCCTCAGTCTCACCACATGTTCCAATCTTTTACTTAAAATCAAATACTTATAGGATTACGTAGCAAGGCAGAGGCAAGCTGAGGGAAGTGACTAGATCACTATGTTCTTTATGCTCATCTGTGGCTGTGCATATGAGCTTATCCAGCAGGTACACTTGGTATAGCATGAACTATTTCTCCACACTACTGTGCTGAGGACAAAAGTTATAGAGATGCATCTATATGCGTGCCATCTTAATCCACTTTCTGCTAGATAAAACAGGATTCCTGAAACACAGTGTTATGATCTGAATGTAAAATATCCTGCATAGGCCATTGTGTTTAAATAGTTGGGCCTCAGCTAGGGATGATGTTTGGTAAAATTGGAGAGCCTTGAGGCAGCTGAGTGCTGCTGAAACAAGTAAGTTCATTAGAAATAGGACTTGAGGCTATATAGCCTAGTTCTACTTTCTATCCATGTTATTCCTAACCAACTGGCCAGCTTCTATGTCCATGGTTTCCCTTTAGTGAATCAATGCATCCCCTGCAAATATAAGCTGGAATAACTCCTCCTTTCATAGACTCCTCTCAGCTATATGTTAAATCATGAGAAATAATAATAAAAGGTAAACAATACAAGGGATAACTCATATTATAAACCATCTTAATTTGGCTAATGATCATAGTTATTTTCTGGGACTCCAAGATAAAGGTGACTGAAGAACCATCCAGAATCCATTTTATTCTAGGAGCCAATTTGAGTAATTTTTCTATACTGTAAAACTTGAGTTTCTATTTCTCAGAGATGGATTTTGTCCCACCCCAGTAACCATAGAATGATCAGTAACAAATGTTCCAGGAAGATTTTCTAAATTGCCTGGTCTTGCTTCTATAATACCACTTGCTGGCAGAATTCTCATACTATTGTTTTGCCCTATAAAAAGAGCCTGGGAAAGTGGTTCAGGGCTGGTCTTGTGAAGTCTGTCTTAGGAGGAGATAGCCATACAGTCAGCTTTGATATGTACATGAACAATACTTGCTTTATTTTGACTGTGACTTGGGTTGGTGATCTTTCTCCTTGCCTCTGTAAAATTGTGGTAAGAGCCCTGTGTTGCTTTAAACTCACAAGACAAAGTGGAAGGAAAGGAGAAATGTGGTGAGGAGCCAGAAGAAAGATAGAGTGGCTTTTTTACAAACTTATCTGAATCTATTAACCCAGTCCTACTGGATCAAGAAAGCAAACCCTCTTAGGCCTGTGTGTGTGTGTGGGGGGGGGGGTCGGGGAATTGATGCCTATCTCCTCTGAACTGAAGCACTGATTCCACAGGGGAAAAGAGAATCCAGGGAATTTTCAAGGCCCAGAAATCAAATGAAACTTAAAAACCTTATGAAGTTTCCAGGTTGAAAGGTCCTCCTTCAAAGGTATAGAAGCAAGAAGCAATTTCAAAGAGCTGACTCTTTGGTGGGAGCTGTCTGCAAATTATATTGGAAGTTCCAAATATGCATTTCTACATGCCCCTGTAGCTGTCATCCATGCGTGGTGGGCTTTCTGTGATGCAGCTATCTTTGAGTCACCTGTGTTGTTTTAAGTAATCCCTCCCCATGCTGTAAGAAACCCTCACCCTTGCTCTTGTAACTCCATCAAACTCACTAGTCTACTAAGCTAGACTTGGGTGGAAATTTCAGTTTGTCATCAGTGCCCTATCTGGGCGAATATAGTTGTTCATGGCTCCCAAGAAAAAAATAAGATCTCACACAAAAGATCCGTAACTATGATAGTTAGTTAATATTGACAATCAGTATGACAAAGTTTTCAGTCACATAAGCTCTGGGCATGCTTGTGAGGGGGTTTCAGGATCACATTAACTGAGATGAGAAGACCCTGCCTAAACACAGGTGGCTCTTGTATGGACAGGGATGGAAGACAGCACAAAAGAAGCAAGCTTAGCCCCAGCATTCATCGCTCTCTGCTGACTGCAGAAACACTGCCACCATGCTGACCCCAGAGGAAGCATGTCACATGAACTCTTCCTTCCCTATTTTGCTTTTTATCAGTTATACTCTCACAGTAATGAAAAAAAAGAACTAGCACAATTATATAAGACTCAGATCTCTGCACTAGTGCCACACTGACACAGCTGCAAGCTTCATGAGTTCAATTACCTAAGACTCATGCCTCTTCCACTAGCCTCTACCCTGATCCTGCTGCAAGCTTTAACATGAGTTTTATTGCATACAAATCACAAAAAAACATAGCAGTAGCCAATATTACTTTGCATTGATCAATCTCCAAGTCTAAACTCTTCCCTCCTTCCAGTACTCCCCATTTATGTAAGGTTGGCATGAGTTAGCTATCCAGGTCTGCTGTCAGCTGAGGGCTTAATCAATCACATCCATTCGAATGTGTATTGTTATTCAAGTTTTCAAGAGGTAAGAGGAGCCACAGATACATGTTGCCAGTCCCAAAAAAGTACACCTGTGATTTCTGGCATCAGTTGACTGTGGAACTGTATCTCAGGATGTTTATTATATTCTATGGATCTCAGTATGTGTCATATGATAGTATACTATTTGGTAACATCTACCTTGTAATATATATTTAATCATGAAGTGTTATTCCTTCAGCCTTCTCTTTTATTCTTTAGATTACATTGACTACTTAGGATATGTGTAGATTCAACTGAACTGCAAAAGCTCTCCATTTTTTCTCAAGAACACCATCGAGAGTTTGGTTGAGAGTGTGCCAAATATACAGGTCATTTTGGGTAATATGGGCATTTAAACAATGTTTATCATTCTAATACATGAGCATTAGTGTGGTACCATCTGTTACATGTAAAGTAGCATAGAGATTTCTCAGAAACAGTGAAAGCAGAAGAAGCAGATGATCAACAATTGCCACTGTTGGGCATGTGCCCAAATGAAGTCAAGTATGGATTGTGAAGGGAAGTTTATTGTAGCATCATTCAAAATGCCTAGCCACACAGAATTATGTACATATGAATATTATTCACCACATCATTCTCAGTAATGTTGATGACAATAAAGAGTGTTTTGATAGACCTAGAGAGTTGCAGACATGTAAGGTATGGCCTTACTTCTATGTGTAATCTAAAACCAAGCACATGGAAACAGAGAGGAGAATGGTGGCTACCAATAGTGTGCTAGGGAATAGATATTGAGGAAATGTGGGTCTAAAGGCAGAAAGCTTGCAATTGAGGAAGTTCCAAAGATTGAGAACCAAGTTGGGCAACAACAGCCTATAGTAAACCTCAGCTGAAAACTTGATGAACTTTAGAATCTCTGAGAAGATGTGGTTTTTGGCATCCTGGTGAATGCATGTACTTTGATTAATTTAACTGATTGAAGACATGTCCACTGTGGGTGGCACCATTCCCTGGGGTGAGCTTCTGAACTGTGAAAGAAGAACATGAGCTAGCATCAGTTTCTCTGTACATACCAACTATGTTTGCAATGTAGCTGCCTGAAGCTTCTGCTCCACTTCCCCATCAGGACTCCATGAACTGAGCCACAGTATAACCTTTCTCACTTAGGTTGCTTTTGTCAAGGTATTTTATCACAGCAATAGGTAAATAAACTGAGACACACAGGATTCCAAGTATTATATACTTGACAATCTCTGAATATAGTTTCTTAATGCAAAATTAAAAGTGAAAAATAAGTGAATAAAGCAGTACTTATGTTAGATGATATGCACCTTGTTAAATAGTTTCATCACTTAAACATACGTGCATTCATAAATTGCCTACCTTAAATGTACGTGTGTCAATTATACCTCAATAAGCGAAACATGTTTGTTTTTTTTTAAATAAATGCCCTAAAGAAACTATGAAAGAAAACACATAGTATGAGCTCAGTGAGAGCTACATGTGTAGCTTTAAATATTCTAGCAAAATCAGTGAGAGGGCTCAGAAGTAGCTCACTGGGTAAGTGTTTTCTGAAAAAAATATGAAGACTGAGTTTGGATCCCCAGTGACCTTTTAATAATGCAGATATAGTATCAGATGGTTGTAGTCCCAATGCTGAGAACACAGAGACTGGCAGATCCCTGGTACACCCAGCTGAATTAGGCAGATCCAGGTACACCGAGAGACCCTGTTTCAAATGTTAAGCTGAATATGACAGAAGAAGACACTCATTTTAGAGTATTTTCTGTCCTCCATTCATACACACACACACACACACACACACTCACACACACATTTACATCTTCCTCTATTCATACACACAAGAACACCTTATGTGTATATAAGCATTAAACACATAAATTTAAGACATAAAAATTCAACTTGAATGCATTTTTAATGTCAGTTGCATCATTTTAATTTTAATATATAATTCATAGGAGCTGTCATTGAAATATTTTATATTTTTTTATAAAAAGTGTCCAATATTCAATGTGTTTTTATACTTCCAGCACATTGCTGTCTCAACTGTTGTGCCTTTGGTGATAGCCACCTCTTTTGTTTGAGACAAAAACTCTTATTGGGTTGGAGCTTTCCCAGGCAGTTAGGTTGGCTGGAGATAAAAACCCTGAGATCCAACTGCGATGCCTCTCCAGGGTTGGAATTGTCAGTATGGATCTCCACACATTGATCTGGAGGTGCTGCACTCAGGGCATACATGTAAGGCAAACACTTTACCAAATGAGCCTTTTCCCAGCCCTGAATATTTTAATACATTGCTGAAGTGATATGAGGAAGGGGGAAAAAAAACCACACACACACACACACACACACACACACACACACACACACACACATATGTAAAATCTATAATTCTTGATACCATATTCACTTTTGTATTTGAACATAGGATAAATTACACTTCAGAGTAGAAGCTCTGATGACAACCAGCTCCTTTGTTACCTGTGCTTCCAAATGATAGAGTCCATTTCCAAACCTCCCCTAACACCACGGAAGCCTGGAGCTGAATTACAAATTACCTGATGTTTTATATTCACACGGCACAATGTGATCTCATAATGCAATATGAGAAGAGCCGCTACACATTAATTTTTAAATAATTAGAAAGATATCTCCAGTGGTGCAAGAAAAGAACCTCATGAATCGAACATTTTCTCAAAATTGGCCTCAAAAATAGAGATCAGAAAACTTTAGTCAAGTGGAAATGAATGTGGAATTACTAGTGTCTAACAGGCATGCCTTTCCAAATTGCTCACTTCCATTACTAACATTAGGTCCAAAGTCTAATTCTAAAGTTGACTGTGAAACCCTCCTCCTGACTAGATTTTCATGCCACATGTAAGATAAACCATGTGAAGTAATTTTATGCTATTGTTCAAGCCAGGAACTGTGATGCTCATGTTTACAGAGCTCAGGATCAGTTCCGAGTACTTATTACTCATGTTCTTGTCACATTCACCAGATGAGAAGCAGCCTCGTTGTCCCTGTGCCACCCAGGAAACTCTGAAACTCAGTAAAGGGGGTAATTTGATGAAGTACCATTACAGAAATTGGTCAAATCTGCTTCAGGAGGTTCCTCAGAACCCTGAGCCTATGCATCTAACCTTGGGTTTCTGATCATGTGCTAACATAGGTCTGCTGTTTACAGCTTTTACCAGGGAAAGATCTTGTCTGCTAGTTACTTTCTTCATTCTGGGGACAAAACACCTGACAAGAAACTACTTAAGAGAAGAAAGGCTTATTTTGGGTGAAGGTTTGAAGGTCCTCATCTCTTAATGACAGAGAGGGATGCTGAGAGGAACGAGATGCCAACTGGCCATACTGCATTAGCAGACAGGGAGCAGACAGTAAACAGGAAACTAGGCTAGGCCGTATCCTAAGCCCCCACAGTGGTCTACTTGCTCCAGTAAAGATCATCTCCCAAAGTTCCCAAATTTTCTCAAACTGTGCTATGAGCTGGCAGCGCATTCCAACATGATTCTTCAAGGAAGTTTCACAGTCAAACCACACTTACAATCGACAAGAACCATAGGCCACATCCAAATGTAACCAAGTGGGTTCTGAAGCAAGACATTCTCTAACAGCAGCACCATATATTTCTTTCTTTATGCTGTTTCTCCTTAAAGGAGATGCTTATATACATTGGGGGTGTTGAAGCTGCACTGTCCAGGATTGGGGTGCTGAATGCTTGGGATGCTCCTTGGAGGGTAAAGAGAAGGCTTTTTCGGGTGTTTCACTGCTGTTTCTTTTTAAAAGCCTTAGGTAACAACACCCATAAAACCTTAGCCCCCAATTTTGTCTTGCCTGCAAGTAGTGTGGGAATAAAGATAGAATAGAGATTTAGGGAATGGAAAACAAATGTGTTAGTTCACACATTTGTTTAGGCACCTGTGAAGTCATCATTGGCCCCTATGGCCAGGAGCCCCTGAGGGTTGTGGGGAGGAACCGTGCAGCTTCAGTCTCTTGCTCTCTGCTCTTTCTGCTCTTGCATTCCCTCTGCTTGTTTCTCTCCTGGAGGACCCCATCATTTCTCTATGTTTTTCTCTCTCTTCCCCTTTCCCCACCTCCATCCAATAAACCTCTTTCATATCACATCTGTTGTATGTGGCATTTTCATATAAATCCTAGCTTTGGCGCATTGGCTGTGAAGGGTTCTTCTGGTAGTGTCTGGTCTGGTCACACCTGAACCCCATACACTGAGCTAAGCTGCCAACAACAGATTTGCCTTCGGTACCACCTATTGCCAACCACTGCTCAACCACACATGCCCAGAACGTGTACTTTCTATCTACAGCCACTATAATCAGGTCTTTCATGCTTGCACTTGTACCTGCCTGTCCACCTGACACACACACCTGTCCCTCTGCCCAAGTGGCCACTTAGACTTGAGCAGCCCCACCATTGCTGCTGCTATTGCCATCTGGTGTGCACACCAGGAGACAAGGCATATTTGGACGCTGGGCTACTCATTCCTCGATCACCAGAGCATTGGCTAGGTCTAGGATCTGTGGATGCTGTGCTAGAACCAGCAAGACGAGACTGAGACGCAGGAAAACCTGCGCCACCTGTTCCTAAACCTTCGCTTGTCTGCACTGGATTTCACTGTTTAAGTCAGACCTTGGGACGCCCCACATAGCATGGAGGGTTTTAAAATTTGCCATCTACCACATCCTCAAGCAGCTTTAAATTGTGGCACTGCTGCAGACCCTGAGGACTCTGTTTAAATATTTTTTTTTCTGCCTTGATCATGTGCTTATGTGCAGAGGAGGGTTTCTGATTGTGCTGACCCCTCCTGGTCCTGCTACTCAAAGACAGTTTTAAAACCTCTACAACTGGGACTCCAGTCCTGCTGTGCTGCCCTGGTTGCTCCAACTGCCATGCAGATCTTGGGATGAAAAGGGTATACCATGTCGGGGATTTGGATGGCTGCTCATGGACCGCTGCCCCTCCTCCACTCTTGCAGGATTCCAGTGTGCTTTCTAAATACTGGCTCTCAAAACCCACTCCCCAGCTTTTTTATTATTAATTTTTATTTTTTATATTAATCATGGGTTATTTACTTTGTATCCCAGCTGTAGCTCCCTCCCTCCTTCTCTCCCAATCTCACCCTCCCTCCCTCATCTCCTCCCTCCCCCTTTCCAAGTCCACTGATAGGGGAGGTCCTCCTCTCCTTCCATCAGACCCTAGCTTATCAGGTATCTTCAGGACTGGCTGTCATGTCCTCTTCTGTGACCTAGCAAGGCTGTTCCTCCCTCGGAGAGGGTGGAATTGGGAGGTAAAGTAGCCAGTCACTGAGTTCATGTCAGAAATATTTCCTGTTCCCCTCACTAGGGAAACCCACTTGGATACTGAGCTACTATGGGCTACATCCGAGCAGGGGTTCTAGGTTATATCCATACATGGTCCTTGGTTGGAGAAATGGTCTCATAGACGACACCTGTGCCCTGGAGCTCCACAAGGACAAAATATATCAGGGTACTTCCCAGCTTTTAAAAATCTTTTCTTCCTGATTTCTGTATACTCTGTTCTTTTTTTTCCCCTTTTTATTATTATCATTTATTACAGTTTATTCACTTTGTATCCCGGCTGTGGCCCCCTCCCTTGTTTCCTCCCTTCCTCTTCTTCCCCTATGTCTCTCCCCTAGTCCTCTGATAGGGGAGGACCTCCTACCCTTCTCTTTGACCCTAGCCTGTTAGGTCTCATCAGGACTAGTTGCCTTGTCTTCCTCTGTGGACTGACAAGGCTGAACCCCCCACCCCCGGCAGGGGGGGGGTAATTAGATTGCCTGCCACTGCATTAATGCCAGAGAGAGTCCCTGCTCCCTTTACTCTGGACCCCACTTGGAGACTGAGTCTATGGGCTACATCTGAGCCAGGGTTTTAGGTCCTCTCCATGCATTGTCCTTGGTTGTGGTATCATTCTCTTCAGGGCCCCCAGGGCTCAGTTTTTATGGCTCTGTTGGTCTCCTTTTGGAGCTCCTGTTCCCTACAGGTCTTTCTATCTCCCCCTTGTTTCATAAAATTCCCTGCACTCTGCCCAAGGTTTGGCTATGGGTTTCATCCTGTGCTTTGATACCTCTATCAGTAAAGTCTTTCAGAAGCAGTCTGTGGTAGGCTCCTGTCCTGTTCCCTGTCTTCTCCTGCTTCTGATGTCTGTTGCATTTGTCCTTCTGAATAAGGACTGAACATCTTCCCTAGGGTTTTCCTTGTCATTAAGCTTCTTTAGGAGCTAGATTTTAATATCTTTATCCTATATTTTGTGGTTAATATCCATTTATGAGTCTGTCCTTCTGCTATACTCTGCTCTTAATAAAATATTTTAAAATTATGCTGTAAATTCTTATCTAACAATTTATATAATTTGTTCATTGTGTTTACATTTATAAGACTTTTAATCATAATTAACTGTTTATTTTAGACTAACAAAAGAACAAGTCTCATTTTAAATTTGGTATGGACTTTTAAACAAATTCAAAGTTATATCTTCACAACATAGGTATATGATTCAACCCTGGTTCAACATAATTTTTATATGATGCTGAAATTTCAAGGTTAACAAGCTAATTTAAAATCTATGTCTAATTGCTTATGTCTTTGCCAGTTGGTCCCCTAGATACTGTGATAAGCCATGCCCTATCTGCTTGCAGTTTGGCCTCTGGAAGTCAAGATGTTCCCATGCAAGCTTGTCTCTGTCCAAAATTTACAAGCTGTTGGAACAGATTGTATCATACTAGTGTATTGAGTCAAACTTTGCCTTTGGTATGCCTCTGGCAGGTTAGTGACTCCTACCTGCTCAATGGGTACAGTCTATTCATCTGTTTTTCCAGGTTCCTCACTAGGTTGTCTTCTGGAGTATTTTACAGTGCCCACATAAGGGTTTCCAAGCTTACAGGCCTCTGCAACCAAATTTAGCCACAGTATTCCTTAAATGACAGATCCCTTTTGATTCAAAACTACCATCTCTGTTCGCTCTCCCAAGAATTTCAAATGTACACCTAAAAGGAATTTTCTCCTTAACCTACTTAACATTGTCTTCTGCTCATATATATGTTCCAGACCAGATGTTTCCTATGTCCACAACAGTGCCAACACAACTACCTATAGGTGCTCTAGTAAAACCACAGACTGCATCAAGCCAGACATGTGCTTTTCTTCCCAACCACAGATGTTCCAACAGATCCTGTACAGCATCAAAACAGACTATTCCTGGACTTGGCCAACATTTCAGCCTTTTAGTCTCCATATCACTGCCCCAGTGTCAGCAGGAAGTAGCCAGAAAGATTCTTGACCCTTTATCTACTATTACCAACAATAGACTGAAAAGCTATGCTTCAAGCTAAGGACAAACAGCTCCATGTTTGCTCAGCATTCCTCAGTCCCTATCTGCTACTAGGCATGGGCTGGCAAACCCCACCCTCTGCCTGAACTTTCCAGGGCAGGGTCTTCTCCTCCTCATCATCATGTAATCTGGACATTTTGATGCTCTGTCTCTGTCTGACTCTGCCTGTCCCTATCTCTGTCTGTCTCTGTCTCTGTCTCCCTTATATGGTGACCAAGAGCTACTTCTAATGAACCTACGTTTCTATGCTTTAACTTGCCTTGCATGAGAAATAGTTCAATTTCCTCATTCCCACTTCACCATCCTTCCATAGATCCCCCCTTTTTTAATTAAATAAAAAGGAAGGAATGTTATTTCACAAATCTTGATGCACTAACCCACACCCAGGTTGCTTAGGCACCTGTGAATTCATCAGTGGTTGCTACCACCAGGGCCTGAGAAAAGAGAACCCCTTCTTCTTAATTCCATCTCTTACTCTCTTCTCTCTTTTCTCTTGCACTTTCTGTGTCTCATTTTCTGTGTTTCTCTCCCTGGGACTCCTCCACCATCTCTCTCTCTCTGTCTTCTCTCACTCTTTTTCCTTCTTCCCCTTTCTCTCTTCACCTCCATCCAATAAATCTGTTTCTTAGCACATCTGTTGTAGGTGGCATTTTCACATAAATTCTAACAAAATGACTAGTTCAAATCTCTCCCCATGAGAGAGAGCCAACCCCTGGCACTATTAATGATACTCTGCTAATTTTGCAAGCATGAACCCAGCATAATATTCTCAGAAACTTCATCCAGAAGCTGATGCAGAGATCCACAGCCATGCAATAGGCCGAGCTCAGGGAGTTCTGTGAAAGAGTGGGAGGAAGAATAGAGGTAGCTGGAGGGTCAAGGGCACAACAAGAAATCTACAGTGTAAACTAACTTGAGCCCTTGGGGGCTTAGGGAGACTTGAACCACCAACCAAAAAGTATGCATGGGCTGGACCTAGGACCCCTACACATGGGTATCAGATATGCAGTGTGGTCAATATGGGAGTAGTGGCTGTCTCTGACTCTGTTGCCTGCCACTGGATTTTTTCCTCCTAGCTGGGCCGCCTTGTCAGGCTCCAGTGGGAGGGAATGCTCTTAGTCCTTCTGTGATGTGAGGCGCCTGGGTGGGTTGTTCCCCTTGGGGCCCCCCTTCTCTAAAAAAAATGGAGTTTGGGTATACTGGAATTTGAGGGTGGGAATGGGATAAGAGGAAGGAGGGGGCTGGGATTAAGCTGTGGAATTAAAAAAATTTAGGTAGAATTTGGTATTCATGATGCCATCCTTATCTGATGGAGGATGAAGAAATCTTTAGTTTCTTATCCCAATAGTTTTGAGGTCATGAAACAACTCAATTATTTTTCTTTTTCATGAGTGTGTGTGGTGTGCATGTCTCATATGTGCATGCTGTCTGTGTGTGTATGCATGTACATATGCATGTGTAGATGTGTGCACATATATATGGAGGCCCAAGGGTGATGTCAGGAAGCACCCTTTGTCACTCATTACGTCACTGAGACAGAGTTTTTCAATATAATCCAGACCTTGCCGATGTGTCCTGTCTTGCTCTGAGAATCCCTATATCTGTCTTCCAAGGCTGATATTCCAGATGGGATGTCATGCTCACTCAGCATTTGCATACATTCTAGGGATCCAAGCTCTTGTTCTCATACTAGCTGAGCTAGTGTTTTAGCAACTGAGCCATTTGCCCAGCCCAGGATAAGAAAATAACAATGACAGGTTTCTTCCTCTTGAGTCTTTGGAAAGGGATTGCCAGTGAGAGTTAAGGAATGAAAAGCATTCATTTCTTAGTTCATAGGCCAGAGAAAATGGAAATTTGTCCTAGAAGAATGAAATCACTGTTTATTGATGATTTTGACATGAAACATACACTTTAGCAATGACATATACTCTACACACGTGCCTTTTGTAGTGTTTGGGCCTTAGGAAATAAATGTCTGTTATGACTCAAGATGACTTGACATCTTGACTTATTCCTCCCCACAAAAAAACACATCTAATTGTTCTTCAGATAGCATTGCCAGCAAACCATATATCTTTAAAACATCCATCAAGTTCTTCAGCGACGGTTTATTCTGTTGAGAAATGATGCCTCCCTGTCCTCCTCTTTCCCAACAGACCCACTACATCAACAGCAGTGCTCATTCTTCCCAGCTCCTGCCAGCTCCCAAGCTATGAAGTGAACTGAAATACAGTTGATCAACTCATGTGCTTTTCCTTGGGAAGAAAGATAATGTGATCTGAAAAAATTGGAACTATAAATGTCTCAGTTTGAAGTCAACGTCAATAGAGAACACAGCAATGCTGGTATGAGAGATAGCATTGTCAGTGTGGTCAGATCTAGAACCATTTGTGGGAAATGACTCTCATGACAGACACGCATGTGAAATCATTATTAGAATGATTCCTAATAATGATTTATTATTATTAGATAATAATAAATCTAATTATTATTATAATATTACAATAATATATAATTATTATCATTAGGCAGTGATGGGGTATCTTGACTGGGTTCATTGAATTTGGACATCCTAAAAATGGGCAATACCAGCTCCTGGCCTGGAATCCTGGACTGAATACAAAGGAGAAAACTAGCTGATTACAGTGTTTATCTCTTTCTGCTTGCAGATGCAATGTGACTATGCCTGTGAGGGATTTTATGCATTAGGTTATCTGAAGTGAAAGATCCACTGTACATGCAGAAAGCTAGGGTCCCAGATTGCATTAAAAGAAGGAAATGAGCTGAGTGCAAACATTTATCTCTCTGCTTCTTGACTGTTCATGCAATGATCAGCTTCTTCAAACTACTGGAACAATGATGTTCCTGGCATAAACATGATGTAAAATAGCCTCATTGTGAGTCGAAATAACATCTTTGTCCTTTAAGTTGCTTTTGTTGTATTTTAACATAGCAACAGGAAAATGATATATTTTATCATGCATATTGTCCCTCAGTGTCAACTAGTAGGTCTCGCTCTCTCCGGTCTGTATTTCTCTGTGAATGTATGTCTCCTCTATGAGGCTAGTTGCTCTGTCTGTTTTTCACCTTCTAATTCCACTGAGACAATCTTGCCAAAGACCCTGATAAAGTTCTTTTCATGTAGCCATGTTCCAGGAAGTGCTTTCTCCTATAGGAAAAGCACATGAGTTGATCAACTGTATTTCAGTTCACTTCATTGTCCATATTTTTTTGAAAATGTATACTTATGAAGTAGCAACAAAATAATTTATGGCCTGAGGTCACTAGAACTGTATTAAGGGTTGAAAACCACTGCCTTTGAAGACATCTACCTTAATGTTTATTTGTATGTATATTTCTGTACTAGTATAGGCATAAATATCAGAGGACAACTTGTGGGAGTTGATTCTCTCTCTCTGCCATATAAGTTCCAAGGACTGTACTCATCATCAGAATTGGTTATGAGTGTCATTTGCTGCTGTGCCCTCTCATTATCTCTTTTTGGAGACAGAGCATTTCTCAGAAACTGGAGCTCACTGATTTCAACTAGACTTGTTGGCCAGTGAATTTCCTGAATCTGCCTGTCTCCACCTTCTAAGGGCTGGAATTACAGCCTTATATCACTACATCTAGCTTTTTATATGGGTGCTGAGATCAAATTCAAATCTCCATGCTTGTGTCACAAATACTTTACCAACTGAGCCATCTTCCCACCTCCCACTGGAGAGTTTGATGAAGCTAAGTCAACATGATAAGAAGTTCAGACAAAGAAAATTAGCACGCACCTGATGAGAGGTTTGCTTTTCTTACTTCTTAATTGTTTTTCCGTTTTCAAGACAGAGTTTCTCTGTGTCTTGGCTGTCCTGGAGCTCACTCTGTAGACCAGGCTGTCCTGGAATGGAGAGATCTGAGTTATAGGATTAAAGGCATGCACCACCACTTCCTAGCTTTTTTCAATTCTTATGACTCACTGAAATTTTACTCACTAAAGAGAGTGAGAGCCTTGAAGACCTAAATCTGTTCTCCAAAAGCCATCCAGGAATAATATGATAGTTTTGAATTTAGAATTCAACTTCTGTGGAAACTTTCATTTGACTCCCAAGCATATTGTATTTTACTTTTTGTTCATAGTAACCTAAAATCCATTATCGTTTGGATCCTCAAATCTTCCAAAATACCATGTGTTAAAAACTTAGTTTCTGGCTTTCAGTATTTTTCAAAAGTGGTAGAATCTTTACAAGGAGAGGCATAGTTAAAGGAAAATGGGCAAGTTCTCTTAAGTGGATGTTGGAACTTTGGCTTCATTTTAAACTTTCACTTGCCAGGCATCATGTTATGAGCACTCCTCATCTGCTTTCCCCTCCCACCATGACATATTGAACTATTATAAACCTGAAGCAAAAGGGTCTAGCAGCCATGGACTAAATCCTCAGAAAGCTAAATCTCTGCTCTTAAGTGTTTAGTCACAGCTACAGAGAGATAGCTCATCTACTGTTATGGTTTAAATGTAAAATCTCCCTTAATAGTTCACATTTGAAGACTTAGTGCCCAACTAGTGGACTCTTTGGGGAAACTGTAGAAACTTCAAGGGAGTAAGCCTAACTGGATAAAGAAAGTCACTGGGCATTCAATCCAGGGACTATCCAGGATCTGTTCTATCCAGCTCAGTCATTCCTAACTACCATGAAGTAGTAAGTATACTCCCCCAGCACTCTCACCACCATGATGTTCCACTTGTACCCATGGGGCAAAGCAAGCATGGACTGGACCCACTAAAACCATAAGCTAAAATAAATCTTTCCTCCTCTCACATTGATTTTTTATTAAATATTTAGCATGATGGTTCGGGTATGTTGGAATATTTGGTGTTGATTCAGTGTTTTGTGAATAATGGGATCTTTTTTGGGCCAACTGACAGGGTGCCCAAAACTCAGCTGTCACCAAAGGTGAGACTGAGACAGTGGCTTTTGATTTTATTATCTCACACCAATTCTTATCCTAAAGATGCAGACACAGGTGGTAGTAAGTAAAGTAAAAGCAAGTTTACTAACAGAAATTGAGGAAAAGTGAGAGGAGCACCAAAGGCTCTGGTCCCTGTCTCTCTGTCTCTCTCTCTCACACACACACACATTTTCCTATGACATTATGTTTAATACAATGTTTCTGTGTATAAAGCCTTTGCCTACATCTGATGAGCTTTAACAGGTGGCAGACAAAGTGACACAGATTAGAGTAAATCAATGAATATTCTCCTGCCCACTAATCAGGTAAAGGAGGCACATGCTATCAGCTGCAATTGAGAAATCTGTCTGGAGCCATTAGAATGCACTTCCAATTCTACCTTGATGCTTGAGCATCTGTAGGAATGATCCCCACTTTAACAAAATGTTAGTAGCTATGCTTTTCCAGCTGTTTCTATGTGGCCATATGTCTGAGTGCTCCAAATTACTTAGCTGAGTACTAGTCCCACATAAACTTCAGGCAGCTGCTTACTGGAAAAGCTGTTAATTTCTGTAAAATGTTACACTGAATGTCATTAAGGTTTGAATTACAACAAATTTTCTAAGGTGACTCTAACATAAGTTGCCTCAGGATCGAGTCTTGTGAAATCAAGAGCAGAGGCTTTATCTTTGGCACCTTGAGGCAAGGTGTGGGCAGCCTCACTCTCCTACTTTCAGTGACTACAGGCTGGCTTCAGTCATCCATGTATGGCTGATGCCGCCTACCAGCACCTAGCCTTATGGAATGCCAGAGGATCCTGGGAATCATAGGCATATGTCCTTCAGTGAGTGTTGTCAGAGTCAACCGCCGAGCTCTATAACTGGTAAATAATAGCAGCCAGGCACAAACTTATTCAAACTGAGTTGTCAATCCTGTGCTCAGTGGTTTAATTATATAGCTCCCTACTGAGGTTCTCTAACCTGTACCTTCAGGGTGTGCCTCATGTATTAAACTCATCATATCAAACATTGCACATCATTATAGCAAAGGGCTATTACCTCTGGTGTGTTTGTGCATGCATGTGTGTGTCTGTGTGTGTGTGTGTGTGTGTGTGTGTGTGTGTGTGTGTATGTATGCACCTCTGTGTTCATGCATGTGACTATTAGAGGGCAGAGAAGGAACTCCAGTGCTGTTTCTCGGGCACATAGTCTTTGAAGCAGGAGCAGGGTCTTTCACTTGCCTGGACTTCCGTCAAACTGACAAGGTTAGCTGGCCTGTGTGCTCCAGGTGCTTATTTATCACTAAACTGTGGTTAGAAAATCAGTGACTCAACATCAATAAAAGGAAGTGATATGGATACTGCCATAAATATTAGATAACAATTCTCAAATGGAAATATTTTATACTGCCACAAGTTAATTCTAGAAATAAATTAATTTAGAAATGCACTTGTAGACATTGGCACATAGAATTAAAATTTTAAGCTAACAAATTTAAATATCCAGACAGAAACAACAAATAAATTAAGTGCCATTCCATGTCAAGCAATGAGTCAACAAAATAAAGCTGTGACATTCCCTAAATCAACCTGCTTATTTACTTTGATTTCAGTTAAAATCTAAGCATCAATTTTTAGTGAAAAATTTAAATTAAATCCAAAATATATATTGACATTCAAAAAAATAACTAAGGCAATCTTGAAGAACAGTGTGTAAAGCTTGTAATAGTTGAGATTCATTATAGTGCTACATAAGAAAGACATGGATATAGTAAAACCACAAGTACAAAGTAATAAACAGGCAAAGAAGAAACTAAATAAAATAGATTATAGGAACTGAATGTCAATAAAGAATGTCAAATAGTCTTAAGTGTCTTTCTTATCATTCATAGGAATCACTTTGACATAGACTGCAGGTCTTGTATAAAGAAAAAACTAAAATGAAATATTATATAAATGAAAGCACTTTTCTAAACTTAGGCAAGCAACTGTGCTAAACACTATTATAGTTTATTTTAAATGCTGACTTGACAGAACATATACTCCCTGAGGAAGGGGTCTTATTTAGGAAAAATATACATTGTATTGGTCTGTGAGCATGTCTGTGAGGGCTTTTCTTAATTGGTGTGAAGAGCCACCCTGATGTGAGCAGAGCCATTTCATGGCCCTGGAGTGAATGGAAAGAAGAGAGTAAGCTGAGAACTAACAGGCATGCACTAATTCGTTGCTCTCTGCTCTTGGCTGTGCCTGTGCTGTGACTAGCTGCTTCAGTTCTCTTTTAAGGCACACATAGAGGATCCACTTCCTCAGACTAGGTGCCACTTCCTCAAGTTTCTATCTTCTACCCTGAATACCATTAAACTAATAAATCCATTGGTGAAGGCAGTTTCTAATCACTTCACAAGGTTTCCAGCTCTGAGCATTGTTTTCCAGGGTGCTGAGCCTTTTCCATGTGAGCCTCCTGGGGGTCACTTCATACCCAAGCCAGAAGAGCCAACTCTTCAATGGTTCATAAACACTGTAACACAAAAAGAAGGGAACCCAAAAGTAGTAAGATCTGATGGCCATCCGGGTATGATCAAGCAGGGACAGGAAAGAAGGGACAGTCAGTGTGGATCAACATAATTTGAGTTATCCTGTGCAGCCCGGTTGGCAGTTCACATCAGGATCTAGTTAGGAATCCTCTGCTTACGGGTTTTAGGAATCCTCACTGCAGCTAGTTCCCCTCAGCAGCAAGAATCCCATTTAGCCTCATAAACCTCATAATCATCACTGTCTTCATGTCATGGCTCTGGTGCTAAAGAAGAAAATTACTTATTTAATTAGAATTTATTCTCCTGAAGTACAGTCACTATGGATACTCAGCTATAAAGAACCTTTTCTTGACAGCCTACTATGAAGTGAAAATTTCCAAAGAGGAAATAGTAAGACATCACAATGGATATTGGCAGTTTTACTGAGCCTCCTGTGAATTTATTTCCAATGAAAATGTTCTCTGTTTTTAGTGTCTCAACATAAATAATGCTCTGTGGTGTTTGGTTAGCAAACACAGACCTAATTTTAAAATGTGAAAAGTAAAATACTTGACCACATTGTGAATGGAATCATTCTTGTTTGTTCTTTAATGTAGGGTTTTACGTAGCCCTGCTAGCCTAGAACACTTTATGCAGCTGAAGATTGTCTTTAACGTCAGATTCTTCTGCTTGTGTCTCCTGAGCTGAGATTACAGGTGTGCACCATCTTGCCCTATTTTGTGGTCCAGGGCTTTACGTACACTGGGCAAGTACTCTAGGCAAGTACTCTAACCCCTATGCCACACCTCCAAAGCTAAAAATAATAATTTAAAATAGTTTAAAAATGACCACCTTAAATCAGAATTAGAACTAGACTTGGGTCATTCATTTTTCCAAATTGGAAACAAGAAAATGTCTCCTTAAGAATTTGTTGGTCACTTTGTCATGTGCAGAAAGTGATCACTTCTCTTTCTTTCTTAGCACATTTTTAATTGTGCCATTTTTCCCTTGACCCTTTGTTTTTTTCCATGTTTTTTTTTAATTTATAGTTTTATTAATTACAGTTTAGTCACTTTGTTTCCCACCTGTAACTCCCTTCCTTCAGGCAGAGCACAGGGAATCTTATGAAAGAAGTGGGTAAGACCTGGAGAGGACAGGAGTTCCACAAGGAGAAAAACAGAATGAAAAAATTTAGGCATAAGGATCTTTTCTGAGACTGATACTCCAACCAAGGACCACTCATGGAGATAACCTAAAACCCGTGCACAGTTGTAGCCCATGGCATTTCAGTGCCCAAGTGGGTTCCATAGTAATGGGAACAGGAACTGTCTTTGACATAAACTGCTTGGCCTCCTCTTTGATCACTTCCTCCTGAGGCAGAAGTAGTCTTACCAGAACTCAGAGGAAGACAATGCAGCCACTCCTGATGAGACCTGATAGACTAGGATCAGAAGGAAGGGGAGAAAAACCTCCTCTATCAGTGGACTGGGGGAGAGGCATGGGTGGATAAAAGGGAGTGAGGGTGGGATTGGGAAGGGAGGATGGAGGGAGCTACTTCTTTTTTCTTATAGGCAACAAGGTGTAAAAGGTCCTTCTAGATCTGGGTGTTTTGAACACAATGATGATTTTGGTCTTGAAAGTACTACGGAACATATTATTTGGCTATGTTCTTACTCAGAGTAAAAGCACACACTGAAAGTTATTGAGCATCCAATTACATGGCAGACTATTCATTATGCTTTTTGTAGCCCCCCCCAAAAGAAAAAGACTCTGAATTTTTGAATCCCAGGTATTGTTTCTTGATTCTTTTGTAAATTGCCCATTTAGAAACACAATGTAGAAGTGTATATTGGTATACTTTACTTTCAAAGCTCTATCCTCTGGGTGAGGATAGAAAAATCAGTAGGGAGTGGATAATCCTAGTGCTAATCCTTTTAAGAAGAAATTATTTCTGGAAATGAGGTAGGAAGAAGATGCTAGATTAGCCAAAGGAAAGAGTGAATGCAGAATTACCCATTCATATTCTCCACCTGTACCAACATGGATGTTAGCTCCTTTTGGTGTCCTGCTAATACTGGATTCTCAGTGTCAGATATAATCTTGCTGAGTGTTGTTTGATGCCTTTCCTGGGACAATGAGAACAAACATATATTCTCTCCAGAGCAAAAATGGCAGGCCAGTATAAGCAAAATGCCATTGTCCAACTCAATGAACTAGTGGTATGTCAAAATTACATGAATATGAAAGGTGCTTATTTAGAGTAGCAGGGATGATTCAAAAATCACTTTATCCTTTTTTCAGGGAACCCAGAAATGGATGTTACCAGAGTCTATCATCCTGGCCAGTATTTAGTTAAAGCTTGTTTTAAATTTGGTAAAATAAAGTTTCATCACCAAAATTTAGCCCAGAAAGACAGATGACTGACAAAAGTTGAATACATGGATCTCTCTTTGTGACTGGTGACTGCCAGGCAGCTCAAGAAGTTGGAAAGTCTCTCCTCAGTATCCTTTACTGCTTAAATAATCTTGTGGAGTGGCCTGTACATATAATTAGCTTCAGGGAATTCCTGAGATTTATGAGTTGGTTGTCATTTGAGTCTTAAAGATCCTATTTTTAGAACTTCTTGAGTCTTTATACCTTCCATTCAGGACAAGCAGTTTCTGTCTGTCAAGAAAAAAAATTGCTATACAACACTGATGTCAGGAGTTCTCTATTGATTATTTATTTTGTGCCTTGTCTATAATACTTATCTCTTAGGCATCTGACACTAATGTCTTCATTCTTAATGTTCACTCTCATATATGTTTTCACTTCAACTTGCCATGCACAAACATTCCAGTCTGCCTTCATACTTGCTTGGGGAAAATGACAAATAATTTGTAACTGCTTAAAAATGTATGCATATCCTACTAGTTTGGGGAACTCCCTTATTTAACACATACTAGATAGTGCTTTGTTAAATTATAAAGTTAACACAACTTGAATCACTTAAGAAAATCTCAATGAAATGTTGAGACAATCATGTCTAGATCACTTTAGACATGTCCACAGGATATTTTATTTACTGCTTTAATTGATATGGGAAGGCTTAGCCTGAGAGGAGATGACTGGCCTTGGATGGTTTAAGAGTAAACAGATGGAGGAACACTCTCATTCTCTGCTCTTGACTGAGAATGTTGTCAGTTGCTTCAGGTCTATGTCTTGACTTGCCTTCAGTGATGGACTGTAATCAGAAACTGTAAACCGAACGAACTCTTTCTTCTCTGTGTAGCTTATTGCTAAGATGGTTCTGTCAATGCAGCAGGAATGAAACTAGAATAAGAGTATGCGTGGTCATCCTTGCATAATTATATGATAAAACACTAGTGATTGTTTCCCTGGGCTAACAAATCTGATCTATTTATCTAGAAATTAAGTCAAAGCTTTTCTTCCTCTGTCATTCCATTGCAAGACTCGTTGTGTGTGTGTGTGTGTGTGTGTGTGTGTGTGTGTGTGTGTGTGTGT
>NW_026585504.1:51960036-52041540 GCF_907164565.1 Psammomys obesus | reverse complement strand
TGTGTGTGTGTGTGTGTGTGTGTGTGTGTGTGTGTGTGTGTGTGTGTGCTGTCTCAAAGGAATTGTTTCTGGTGCAACAAGGGGCAATGATGTGCAGTTTTCAAGTGCTTTCTCATGCTTGGATGTATGTCTTCTGATCCATTACACATTATTGACCACTCTTGCATTTTGTTTAAATTTTCTCATACATGTGGAAGGTCTGCTGAATTACAGGCACAGTTTGGAGTAAAGCAGGTCAGTTCCAAAGTCACTTTCAGGTTGAATTCCATGGTCAGGTGTTTGTGTCTACCAAGGATCAATAGTATAAACTGAAATATTTTTCAGTTTATAATTCTTTAGTGCCAGTGATGTGCTCTATCTCCAGAAGGCCAGGCACTTGAGTTATAAATTGCCCATTGATACACACCTGAAAATCTACAAAATGCCTTCCGTTCCACTGACACCTTGATGGAATTCCATAGTAAAATGCACTGTAAGAGTGAAAGCATCAAGACTGATTAACACATAGTTTAATAGAGCTACATTAATTTTTATAAAGTAGCATATGTATGAGTAGCATATGTATGACAAAACAAAACAAACAAACAAAAAAACATGTACCTGGTAGCTACCATCAATGAATGCTGCATTTCTCCAAAAAATATCTCTTGAAAACTTTCTATTATATATTTATTGTAATGTAAAGAAAAAGTTATAGTTGAAGTCAACCTCCCTTATTCCATGCAACTAATTCTCTTCTTTCTTACACTTAATGAGAGTCAAGAAATTGTTCTGTAGTATTGCTATACTTGCTAAAAGTCTTGCTCTAAGTGTGTATATATTAAATCAATTTCACTCTATATACAATTTTTATATAGCCAGGCCTAATGGTACATGCCTGTAATCCCAGAACTCAGCACACCAAAGTTATCAGGATCACAACTTCAAGGCTAAAGCTTTTTTTTTAATTTTTTATTAATTACACTTTATTTATTTTGTATCCCCCATAAGCCCCTCCCTCCTCCCCTCCCGATCCCACCCTCCCTCCCCTTTCTGCATGCATGCCACTCCCCAAGTCCACTGATAGGGGAGGTTCTCCTCTCCTTTCTGATCTTAGTCTATCATGAGAATTTGGAGATTAGACTCATCTCCTCCTGTTTACAATCAAGTACTTAACTGACTGAACCATCCCTATAGCCCTAAATCTAATTTATAGTAAAATTCCTTAATATATTTCTGGTTCTGAGGAGCTATAAGCTGGTGTGTGACAATCACACTATTTAGGGACAAGGTTGTTAGTCAAGTTGTCGGTGAAACCAAATGATTTCTGTGAGTGTATAAATGTGATTCTAGTTTAATACACCAATAGTATTATGCATCTTTCACTGATCTTTGGCTATTCTAGGTAAATGTTCTCACTCACTGAGATCAATATTCAGGTTCAAGAGAGAGTATGGCAGATGAAACCAATACTATCTATGAGAGTGTGCTGAAGAAGAAAAACAATAATACTTATGATGTAGAGGAATTCCTTCACTTTTAAAGCTTCCTGCAAGGAAACTATAGAATCTCAAAGCAATCTAATCTGAGAGGAGCATCACTGGTGTGAGCAGCATGAAGAAGGTGAATCCTCACCTTATGAGGAACTCAGAGGTCATTTGTCAAGAGAAAAATTTTCTGAGTCGTGTAAGGCAGGAGTCAAATCTTCTGTGAAGTCCTGGGAATGGAAGCTCATGACTGCAGTCTTGACAACTGAAATTCAAATGGCAGCTCATGATTGATATCTTGTCAGAGGCAGGATAATGACAGATTTAACCACAGCCTTGACTACATCATAAACCTGTGTCTCAAAAAGAACCCTCTTGTATGTGATTTCAGTTCTAGACTTTAGAAATGTAGGCATGGATTTCATAAAATCAAATCCTCTCCCCTTCACAAATTCTGTCTCTGTGGCCTGGATCCATTCCCTTAAAACATTACAAGTGTCTCATGTAGTACCTTTTAATCTTTATGCCCTGGTGTCTAGGCTTTGATAAATACAGAAAAAAAAAAAAAGAACATTGAGCTATTACAAATGGAATGTATAATATACCACAGAAAATGTTGTAAATAAATGGTATCTAGGATTATTTTAGCTCTTCTTCCACTTAAATTGTTAGTATAAATTTATTAGTAATAATAGCAATTCTTGATTTTAATGTCCCATGGATGCTTTCATAAACATTATGTAGTTATATATTCACCACATAGATGAATATTTAGCATTCTTGAAACAAATACAGGTTATTGGTCTACTTTATGAAGGTCTCTAGGACTGAACAGAGAAGTAATTTACATTATACATTATCTTTGCCTATTTTGCATAAGAGAACTCAGAGTAATGAACGTGGTCCGTGGTTCACAGCTGTCACATAATATATGGGAAGTAATCAGAAAGTTCACATTATGTTCTCCTCTTAACGACATAGATTTGAAATCATTGTGTAAATAAAAAAAAAGTATGTAAAGACTATTCAACTTTAAAAAGTTAATAATACTGTGCTTTTTAATAGGAACATAAAGCTTCTAAAGCATACGTAAACATATTCTTTTACCAGGTAATGAGAATCTAAATCAAAATGCCCCCAATAGAGGTAAATTTAAAAAAAAAAATGTTCAATTTTCCCATAAAGTGTTTACAAAAATTCAGTATTTTCTTATGTTTTCTGTAATTAGAAGAAAAACAATGTGGAATCTTTGAAAGAAATCAATGTGGAGTTGTTTGGACTTACACATATATAGTCTGTGCTTCTGGTGGTCTATAATTTTGGACAATGTATTAACTTCCTCAAATTGTAGTTTTCCTTTTCTGAAGATGAGGTATAAGATCCATTATTGAAGAATATTAAAAAGATTCAATGTTTATCTTAAGAAGTATGTTGAGTATACCCTACAAAACCTAGTTGAATCTTTCATCCTCTTCAAAAACTTCAATTTGGATGTGTTTGGACAAATATTGTTGGAATTTATAGTCCTTTGACAGAAAGTGACTTTGAATTATGAAAGCTAACCCTAGTGAATCAAAGATTGTAGTTAGAGAATATTGGCAAGTCTGGCTCTTAAAAAACATTTAAAATCATACACAAATTACACATAAAGGATTTCATTATATTTTCAAACATGTACATACTGTATTTTGATCATATTCAGTTCCTTCTATTGTTCTCCCTACTCTTGCAAAAGCCCTTCATCTTTCCAACTAGACCTTTTCTACTTCCACATCTTTATTTAATTTCTTTTGATAATCCAGCAAGTTTCCTCAGAGTCACTTAGAGAAGCCTGGTGGGGGAGGGGTGGTTATTTTTCAGGAGCATAGGCATCTTGCTAATGATTACACCACTGAAGAAAATATTTCTCCCTTAGCAACTGTTAACTACACACAGATCATCCAGGAGGTGTGCAGCCCTTTCAGCATCCCTCCCTCTATGATGTTCATGGGAACAGTCTTGGGCAGAATCGTGCCTGTAATCACAGTTGTTAATATGTAAAAGTTACCATGGCTATGTCATGTCCTGCCTGGAAGACATTGTGTATCTTCTTCTAGCACAAAGATTCTTTCCACCCCTCTTGATGTTTCTTGAGCCTTGGAAGGAGTCATGTAGAAGCCTCATTTAGAGCTGAGAATTCAATGCATATTGTTTGAGAACTTAACATATCTTGGTCTTGTCAGTGGCTATGACTTAGTCTCTAAGTTGATCTCTCTTATGTGACAAGCCTCATAAGAAGCTACTGTTTTAAGTCAGCTATATGTAGGGAAGAAATGAATGGTATCTCTATCTCTAGGGCCAAGGGAGAAATTGAGATTATACTATCCTTTCCCAGTGTGAGAGTAGTGGTATGGTTCCCACTAAAGGAGAATCCATTTTAGTGGCATATTACTAGAGGTGTTCACCAGCAAGATAACTAGAGTCATGGCAACAGGACTGAGAGGCCAGAATGGCAGCATCAAAAACCCCATTTTCTGTTCACTGAGAGATGATTTCTTCCAGTGATTTCAAAACGGGTATGGGTTATGCTTAATTTCCCTTGTCCATTTGTCTAGGTCAGGAAGTGTCTAGTGGATTAACAGTATGCATTTCTGTATGTCTGAGTTTCCATAGACACAAAGATTACAAAAAAATAAAAATGCTCACCTGACCACTAGATTAATCCTTAAGTAGATTCGTTCCATGCTGGCAACAATGAAAAAAGGTGAAATGTAGGATTGGAGCTCAAGTGGAGAAAGACTGGTTACTGGGGTGTATCACGTATTTGATTCCTATATTTCTCACAGAATATTTCTGAAGACCCTTTTCCTTTGCTTCCTGGCCAACATGATATGAACTACTCCTTTTCTCTACTGCCTGCATGCCAACATGGACTTGGGTCCTTCGCCACAGTGAGGCACAGTAAATTCTTTTCCCCTGAGGTTCATCTCATGAATGCCTGATTACTGAATATCTGGGACCTAAGAGAGTGTTACCACTTTGGAATGGGAAACTAGTTTCTGGGAATGACATCGGTGGTGGTTTAAACTGATTGTCAATTTCACGGGGCCTAGAATTACTTAGAAAGCACCTTTTCTACATGCCTGTGAGGGATCTTCCTCATTGGTTTAACTATGATAGGAAGAACCACCCTAAATGTTTATGGTACTCTTTCCTGGGTTGGGGCCCTAGACTGAATAAAAAGAAGAAAGAGAAGTGAATAAAAAGAAAAAAAAAATGTGTCTTCCTAGTTGAGAAAGTGGTATTCTGTGATAAAACTTAGCACTCCCCTTCCTGAAAAGTAAGAATCTAGACATGAAGGCATCAAAGAGTACTCTTAAAATTGTGATATGGATTCTGAAGTGTATCTTTCTATTACTAAAAGCTTGGGTGGGGTGTAGGTTGGGAAGGAGTCAATTGGGTAATTTTTTTTTTTTTTTTTTTTTTTTTTTTTAGGAACTGGCTACCGGTAGTTTGGCAATGCTCAAGTGCATATATGGGCAACACAATTTTCTTCTTCTTCTTTTTCTTCGTCTTCTCCTTTTACTTTGTTTTCTTCTTGTCCTCCTCCTCTGCCTCCCCCTCGCTCTCCTCCTCATCCTTCTTCCATGAGTGGGGAGGTAGGTGGTAACAAGAGGGAAGAGCAGACCTGGGAGGACTGGGAAGTGACTGTGGTGGGCGCATGATGTGAAATTCCCAACTAATCAATAAAACTACTCTGTTGACAAAAAGAAGAAGAGAGGGAATTGAATTTCAGCTCTCATCAATCTCTGCTTGCTGGTAACAAATGCAATATTGCTGTTATGGAAAATGTCCCTCTCAAACTGTAAGCCAGATTAAGCCATTTCTCCCTTAAATTGATTTTGTCAGGGTATGTTATCACAGCAACCTTGTAGTTGTGCACCTACCTAGCTGAGTTAGACATGTGAGGTGACTGGCAAAATCTTTAGCACCTAAGATGTTTCATGAGACATTCCTTGTTCTACTTTTATAGATGTTTCCACTTGAGCAGGAGAGTAAACACACTGCTTTTATCTATGTTGACTCTGTATTTATCTGTGAATTCTACCTAAGAACTGGGCACCATCATCTAATTGATGGCAAGATTTGACTAAATGTGTTGAATATAGCTTTAATGAATGGACTATCTGGGGTGGAACAGAGGGGCTATGTATATGGGATATTTATTGATAGTTCCATGGATGTATGGATAATAACACCTTTTGCTATGGCTGTGTAAGCACAAAGAGGAGACTTGACTGCAATAAAATCACTAGACTTAGTCAAAATAATCCAATTGTACTCAAATAAGATTTTTATACAAAAATTAGATGTTTTATTTTGGGGGGTGGAAATAAAAGGTGGTTTAAGAAAATGGCTCTGACTGATAGGCAGAATGAATGGAATTTTATGTAAGAAGTGGGAAATAGTAAGAGCTGGAGGGGACGGGAACTCCACAAGCAGAGCAACAGAACAAGATAATTTGAACACAGGGAACTTCCCAGAGA
The DNA here is from genome assembly GCF_907164565.1 of Psammomys obesus. Classification (NCBI taxonomy): domain Eukaryota; kingdom Metazoa; phylum Chordata; class Mammalia; order Rodentia; family Muridae; genus Psammomys; species Psammomys obesus. Next base: position 52,035,548 of record NW_026585504.1, on the reverse strand, counting down.
CTCATACTCCAACCAAGGACTATTCGTGGAGATAACCTAGAACTCCTGCACAGATGTAGCCCATGGTAGTTCAGTGTCCAAGTGGGTTACATAGTAATGGGAAGAGGGACTGCCTCTGACATAATCTGATTGGCCTGCTGGTTGATCACCTCCCCCTGAGGGGGGAGCAGCCTTACCAGGCCACAGTAGAGGACAATGCAGCCAATTTTGATGAGAACTGATAGACTAAGATCAGAAAGGAGAGGAGAACCTCCCCTATCAGTGAACTTGGGGAGTGGCATGCATGCAGAAAGGGGAGGGAGGGTGGGATGGGGAGGGGAGGAGGGAGGGGCTTATGGGGGGATACAAAATGAATAAAGTGTAATTAATAATAAATAAATAAATAAATAAATAAATAAATAAATAAATAAATAAATAAAAGAACCTAAGGGGGGGGGGGAATGTCTGAGACAAAGTGCTTTGCTAGGGAGAACTTTACAGTGGAGGGAACTGATGTCACAGAAAACCTCTAGCACTCCAACAGGCAAAGTGGGGTTGCCTCTCTTGAAGGTTTCTAGTTGTGTTCTAGCACACCACACAACTAAGAAGTTGCCAATCCCACACCACTTGCTGCTGCTTGACTGTCTCTGCTACCTGAGCAGCAGAGAGAAGGGAGAAAAACATTGTAATATCACAAGTGTTGCCTGTTAGCTTCTAGCATTAGTTTGGAGGACTGTGAGGAGTCCTCCTCAGATAAGTGATGACACAGTGCCTGTGATGCAACTGTCAGCTGCACAATTAAATAAAGCAAACAAGCAAAAATATTAAAGAATACCAAAGATAATTATTTTACTATTGTTTCTTTATCATGTATCTGGATGTGTGTGAGGACACATATGTAGAGGGTACGTGTGCATATAGACTGACTTCCATCCCAGGGATCATGTTTATCCACTCTTTTACCTTATTCATTGAAGCAGGGTCTCTAAGTCCAACCTAGATTTTGTTTATACTTAAAGTCTCTTGGGTTCCTCTGCCTCTGCCTGCTGAAGCTGGAATTTTAAACAGGCTACCATGCCCACCTGGTATTTGTGTTCGTTCTGGGGACCTGAACTCCTGTTATTCTTGTCTTTTAAGTACTGTAATCATTGAGTCATCTCCTTGGCCCATAGATAACGATTTTAACTCTGCCTTGAAAAAACTGCAGGCGTGAGAGCCCAGGTGATATTTGCCATTTTCTATATTATTTGACTTGAATCTCTCATGCCTATTCCCATAACAGCCAGGAGTGGTAATTAAAAATTAAATTTGCTGCATTGTTTCAAGGGCTGTAGTAATGACATTGCATTTAAACTGCTTACCTGCAAGGAGAGCTAATAACGCTTATGCTGGAGAGCAGTGAGAGATTTCCATTTGCTGTGTGCACATCACCTGCCTTGTTCTAAACCATCAGCGTTGATAGTCCGTTAATGGGATATATGCATGCTGTTTCTGCACGAGTCGTCTTTGTAAATGAGACATGTGATTTTCTTTACATTTATTCAACAGCCTTTTCTCATTTCCACTGAGTAGAAATGAACATTTGGGAATGGAAATATCTCCTCTGTGTGAATTTGTTGGACAAATTTGAATTGATCTTCCAGTTCTGCTATTTGTAAAAACTAAGATGATTTTTTTTCATTGACTTAGCAAATGGTATTCTTAGAAGTGACTACTGCTTATTTTATATTATATGATATAAATTCCCAGGAAGGGCCATGGAAGTTGCAGTTAGTCATAACAGTGCATAGTCTTTCTCTTGCATAGTGGTCAGGCAATACAGACAAATTATTTAAATCCTCAGTAACTATTTTCAGAGACAAAGTTGTTGTTTTTTTTTTTTTTTCCATACAGGTCTTTAATTTGCTTGATTAGAGTCACACCAAGGCACTTTATGTTATTTGTGGATATTGTGAAGGGTATTGTTCTCCTAATTTATTTGTCAACCCATTTATCTGTTGTATACAGAAGGGATTCTGATTTTATTTGGAGTTAATTTTGTATCTAGCCACTTTGCTGAAGATATTTATCAGCTGAAGGAGTTCTCTAGTAGAATTTTTGGAGTCATTCATGTATACTCTTGTATCATCTGTGAATAGTGATACTTTTACTTCTTCCTTTCCTATTTTTACCCCCTTGATCTCCTTTAATTGTCTTATTGCTCTACCTAGGACTTCAAGCACTATGTTGAAGAGATACAGAGAGAGTGGGGAGCCTTGCCTTGTGAAAGACAAACATGGTATATATTCACTTATAAGTAGATATTAGCCAAAATAATATAGTATAAACATAGTAAAACCTATAGTCTTAGAGAAGCTAAACAATAAGGAGGACCGTAGGGAAGAGGCTTAATCCTCATTCAGAAGGGCAAACAGGAGAGACATCAGAAGTGGGAGAAGACAGGGAATAGGAGAGGAGCCTACCACAGTGGGCCTGTGAAAGACTCTATTCAACAGGGTATTGAAGCAGATGCTGAGAGTCATAGCCAAACTTTGGACATAGTGCAAAAGAATCTTATAAAAGAAGGGGGAGATAGAAAGACCGGAAGAGACTGCAGAACCACAAGGAGAGCAACAAAACAAAAATTCTGGGCACAGGGGGCCCGGCAGAGACCGATGGATGCTCCAACCAAGAACCCCTGCTCTGATGTAGTCCATAGGCAGCTCAGTGTCCAAGTGAAATCACTAGTAAGGGGAGGTGGGGATAACTCTGGCATGAACCCTGTGACCAACTGTTTTATCACCTCCCCCTAGGTGTGCAGCCTTGCCTCACCACAGAAGAGGATGCAGGCAGTTCTGATGATACCTGATTGGCTAAGGTCAGATGGAAGGGGAGGGGGTCCTCTTCTATCAGTGGACTAGGAGAGGGGCATAGGAGGAGAAGAGGGAAGAAGGGTGGGAGCAGGAGGAGGTGAGGGAAGGGGCTAAAGCAGTGATACATAGTGAATTAACTATAATACTAAGTAAATATTAAAAATAAAGATAAATCCTCAGTAACTAAGCTTCCTCCTCATATATAAAGATATGATGAAAATGGTATTTACACAACAGCATGCTATTGTAACACTGGAGGTTTTTGAAGCCAGGAAATAGTAGAAAAAGAAAATAAAATGTTTCAGGCAGCTTTTCTGTTGTACTGATAAAGCACTGAACCAAACCAAGTTATGGAAGGAAAGGCTTTCTTTCAGATTGCACTTCCATGTCACAGTCCATCACTGAGGGAAGTCATGGCAGAAGCTCAAGCAAAAACTAAAGTAGAAATCATGGAAGAATGGTGTTTACTGGCTAGCTGGCTGCCTGATGCTCGGTTTGCTTTCTTATGCAGCCAAAGCCCACATGTCTGGGTGTGACCTGCAGTAGGTTGGGCTCTCTCACCTCAGTCCTGAAGATATCTCACACGTGTTCTATAGTCTAATTCTTCGTGGGTGATTGAGTCTTCCCAGATGGCTTTAGATTGTGTCAACTTGGTAATAAATATCAACCAGGACACAAAATAAATAAAGATGAGACCCTGATTAAAAACAATCTGGAGACAAAATAATATTCAGTATATCTGAAAGTAAAGTGGTAATGTAGTTATAACAAAAACCATACTCATGATAAGAAAATGTGCTGTGGTATGGTTTCTTTTTTCCCTTTTTCTGAACATGTGTGCAGATACATACATGTATGGGGTGCACATGTGCTCTAAATATGCACATGTAGAGGGAGACTAGTGATTCTTTGGTACTATTATGTTGTTAGTAGCGAAGATTTCTCACTGACTTGGGACTTGACAAATAGGCCAGGTAGGATGTTGACCCTTTGGAATCTGCCTCTCTGCATGGGATTACAACTGTATGCCACCAAACTCGGTCTTAGTTTATGCAAGTTCTGATGATCTGGTCTTCATGCTTTTAGGCATGAAGGCAATTTACTGACTCACCCATCTCCCTATACCAAGACATACTTTACTTTGTGACTTTCACTCCTCCAAACCTTTTTGTTTGTCCTATTCTTTTTGGTTCTTGGAAGAGAAATACATCTGCATGCTGTCTCAGCCCTAAAAGCCTGGTGGCTCTTATTAAGATCTTTAAAGTAAGACCTAGGTAATTTGGTTCTGGACCTGCAACATTCTAATTCCCTATAGTTGAGGGCACTGAAATTAGTTAATCAGCCTTTTGTAGAATCTGTAACACAGGCAAAGGAATCTCTTCGTCCACCAGAAGTTCAGCTTACAAAATTTAGGCAAGGTAAGTCTTTTTGATGCTAAATGTGTAGAGGGTTTGTACAGCTCTTAGACACCATGTGCCCTACACTGGGAAGAGCTTCAGGTATCAATGGAACTAATTCAGTGCAAACCCCATGAGTTGGGGTGCTGAGCTGCTTTTTCCAGATGCCAGTTTGTAGTAGGAAGTTGTCAGTTTACTACATTTCTAGTTTGGCTAAATACCTAGCTTTCATGGCTCCTCCTCCAGAATTTAAATCTGTTGAAATGGCTCACAGAAAAAAAAAAAAAAAAGGAAATCACTTCCTGATACAGAGGAGTATTCTTTTTACTAGGTTTTACAAACTTCTTCACTAGGGCTTTTCAATGGCATCATTACATAATCTTGAATGCATAAATCATTGACCAATATTAATTTATTCAGTCTTGCTCTTCCCTATCTCCAAAGCTGGTTATGTGAGTGAGTCTGGTTCCAATTATCTAATCACTTGTTTTATCCCTTAGGCAGACAGCTGGGACTTTGTTCATGACATAAACACAGGTATCATTAAAGTAAACTGTTATTATTAACAAGATATTCTTTGCTTATTTTCATACTTCTGGATACTGAGCGTTTCATTTAGGTTATCAACATTACAGTATCTAGAAGCACCTATGACTGTTTTCTGTATGGGACAAATAGAGAAGACTCACCATGAATGGGGTGACAGTGTTCTATGATTGGGGCCCCAGAGTGAATTATCTGAGTACCAGAATATATATTTTATTGGATTTATGTTTGTGGATACAGTGTGACAATCTGCCTCAACATCCTGCCACCATGGCTTCCCTTTGTGATGGAGTATACACGCAAACTATGAACCCCTCACCAAATACTTCCTTCCTTAGTTTTTCCTTTGCTAGATGTTTCATTATAGCCTAAAAGAAAAATAAGTAATACATTGGGATTTAAAAAATAACTAATATATTAGGATTTAAAGAACTAGGGATAAACACAGAGATTGTGTTTTATAGAATGTTCTTCTCATTCAGGATGTTTTAGGAGTGTTAGAAGACATGTTCTTGGAACTGCAGGCAGAAAAGTAAGCTCTTCGCCTATAATAACAATGTAATAACCCAACTATTAAAGTGTACATTTGCATTTACATATATGAATAGATAAATACAGAAAAATAATCATACCATATTTATCATTAAAATTTATTACATGTGCAGCACTAATGGAGTATCACCAATTGCAATGTCTTAAAGTCTTTCAGAATAACTTATTTCATCAAAATGTGACACGCAGGAAATCAGAAACAAAAGAGCCACTCCAAAATTCTATTTAAGATAGGTAAGACACAAAAGAGATTTTGAAATATATTGGCATTTTGTGAGCTGTTACATGATAATACAATTGAAAACCATTGTGGAGAGCTCAGTTTCTATGGAAACATGAAATACCAAAAATTGTCAGTAAAATAAAGTCCATAGCGCATATAATAAGTGTTAAAGTAACTGAAGTAGCTAGTGTAACCAGCAAATTCTAGGCATTTTCAAGAAATAATTGTTCATTCAGGAAAAAAAAAATTCAGGAACGTGGAAAGGTAAATGAAGTTTTTCTAGCTTACTTTATGAAGGGAGGGTAAGTTTATTGCAACAAATATATGTCTACTTAAAAGCTGTTGTTGGGGATGTATGGCCTGTATGAATACTGATTCAAATCTGAAAAAGAATTCTCAGAAATAGGATCATTGCTTTATATGTAAAAAACAACCTGGCTGTGTAATAGGAAAAAATGTTAAAGATAAAATCCATCTAGTGGAGAAAATAAAGGCTTTATCCCTCTCATTAAGTATCTAAATATGAAATAGAGAGTGCTTGAGTACCTCAATAATCATAAGGCTAAAAGAACATGTAAGATGGAGTCCTTGGGCCATGTGTTCCAGAAGGGGAGCACGAAGATTTAGCAGGTACCCACAGAAAAATCTTCAAGGAAAATGAGTAGGTAGATTTTTTTTTATTTGTACATGTATGCATGTACACTTGTGCCTTTGGATGAAGTATCCTAGTTTATTTCCCCATTGTTTTGATAGTCATCATGTCTAAAAGCAATTTGAGGAAGAAGATCTACTTCACCTTATACTCTACAGTCTATCATTGAGGGAGGCCAGTGCAGAAGAAGTTCATGGCAGATACTTGAAGGTAGAAACTGAAGAAGGGACCACAGAGTAACTGGTGATTACAGTCTTGCTTCTCCTAATGTTCTTAGCTGCTTTTCTCATACATGCAGGGATGAGAGGAGACACTGACATGGTGGACTGAACCTTCATACATAAGAAAGAAATAAAAATGCTCTACAGACATACCCACAGGACAATCTGATGGGGAAAATATTTCAGTTGAAATTTCTTCTTTCTAAGTGTTTAAAGTTGGCATGTTCATGTATGTGTGTGTGGATGCCAGAGGGGGACATCAGGAATTTTCCACAATAACTTTCCATCTTATGTATTTATACAGACTCTGTCTAACAGAACTGGAAACTCACCAATTTGGCAAGACTAGCTGGCTTAAGAGCTCCAGGAATCCTCCTGTCTCTTACTGCCTAGTGCTAGAACTACAGGCATGAATCATCATTTCATATGGGTGCTGGGAGTCCATGGTTGTGAGGCAAGCACTTTAAAGAATGAGCTATCATCACAGCCCAGTGTTGATGGATTTTGTTACGTAAAGAATACACATTTCATTAAAGAAGGAAAATGTAAATTATGTTAGCTAATGTAAGAAAGAGATAATTGCAAAATAGTAAAACCAGCTGAAGATTAATGTCTTTAATATAACTTCTACAGATCAACAAGATTCGGTGGAGTCCAGAAAGCAATCCTCAGTGTTTGGCACTATGTGAACACACATTCAAGTTCACTGCTAATGAATTTAGTTATGGATTCATATGTTAGGATATCATTTGAGAAATCAGAATTCTGAAGCCCAACAAAGTTAATCACACAGTTGAAGCCAAAAAAGAAAGAAAGAAAGAAAGAAAGAAAGAAAGAAAGAAAGAAAGAAAGAAAAAAAACAAAGAAAAAATAGTGTCCAAGCCAAGAGGTGTTGAGCACTTTCTAAGGCTGATATTCTGAAAGACCCGATTCTGCAAGTGTGTGTTTGTGTCTCACTGTGTGTGTCTATGTTTGCATCTGTGGATGTGTGTATGACATGTGTGTTTGCACGTCGGTGTTTGCATTATGTGTGCTTGTGTATGCATTTGTACTTGTGTGTGTTTGTATATATGAATGTCTCCTAGAAAGAGCCCTGAACAGGGACTGCTGGGCATTCCCACACAATTCCACCAGAAAAAAATAATGTAACACAAGAACTCTAATGCCAAGTGATTCCCATCCTTGTGATAGCACACTGAGCCTGGTGATGTCCAAAATGGAGTATGTCTGTATAGAGCAAAGAATCATCTTAGTTGTCATTCTTCAGGTGTCATCCACCTTGCTTTTGTGAGTCAGGAACTCCCATAGCCCTGAGCTTCACAAAGTACTTTACAGTAGCTGTGCAGTGAGTGGGAAGAACCCACCTGTCTCCATCTTCTCAGTCTTTGGATTACAGTCTCTATTTACCAAGCCCAGCTTTTTAATAGGTCAAACTCAAGTCGTTTTGCTTACTAGGCAAGTGTTTTGCCAAGTAAGCCATCTTTCTATCTCTTGAATTTCTTTTTATATGAAATCTGTTGTATTTTAACTTGTGTGCATAACTACCACTCAATATAGAGAGTCATTGCTTAAATATTAATGGATCTTGGAAAATTCACTGATAAATTTTCAAGTAAGATGAGTCTAAAGAAACTGGGCAAGAGTGGAACTGCCTAGAACTCAGGGAAATGACACCTGTACGAAGAGTCTGTCTTCACTGAGATTGAATATGATTGCTCATGATCATTTGCCAATATTCATACCACAGCTCCTAAATATGCATCATAGACCACAGAGTAATAAAACTGAATAGCAACTATTCTTTCTTTTGTATTGATTTTGTTTGTCTTTAAAGCATGGCTCCATGTAGTTCAGACTTAACTTAGATTTGCCATGTAGCTAAGAAGGAACTTGAATCTCTAATTTTGCTGACTCTAGCACCCAAGAGGTGAGATTTTAGGTATCCACTAGCACATGGGGATATAGCCCTCTGAAAAACTGACTGCTTTGCAGTTTTCCTAATCTTAGAAAACTAAATCGCAGTTTAAAATCCCACATAATTCTCATACATATGCACATACATAAAAAATGTATGTTAAAACTAAGATAAACACCACAAGAATTTGTTGTGAATACATATTTGGAAAACATTCTGAAATATTTAATAATAGAATGTGGATGTTTTTCTTGTCAGATAAATAATGACAATGTAATAGAAAACTATTCTGTTTCTAAATGTGTGGAGATATTAGCATTCACAAATGCTTTGGTGTGTAAATGAAGGGAAATTTATAAAAAAAGTAATTTGTAATATACATATCTACTGGTATGTTCACTTGGGCAATATAGTAATAATTGGAAAAAATTAACTCTGTAAGAATTAGTACTTTTAAAATACATCACTGGTGGATAGTTTGACTTAAGTGGTTGAGTCGGTTACTTCAAACTTTACTATTTTCTTTTGTGTGTATATGTTTTTTTTAATTTTAATTTTATTTTTATTAATTACAGTTTATTGACTTTGTATCCCAGCTGTAGCTCACTCCCCCATCCTCTCTCAATCCCACCCTCCCTCTATGTCTCAACTGTCCCTTGTTTGGGGGCATAGAGCTAAGGCAGTGTTGCCTGAGCTAAGGCTGTTTTGCCCCAGTTTCCCTTTGCTGTTTCTGTCTTTATTCTACCATACAAACAGACTCACGAACTTCTTGATTGTTTGCCTGTGTGTATTTCTGAAAACATTGGCTTAAAGTATATTATTACAAGGTGCATACAGTTTTCTTCTTAAATTTTGTATCCAAGCCAAGCAGAGTGGTGCATGCTTATAATTCCAGAACTCAGGGAAACATAAGAGTCCAGGTCAACCGAGGCTACCGAGAGTGATTCTGTCTTAACAACACCAAAAAAAAAAAAAAAAAAAAAGAAAGAAAGAAAGAGAAAGAAAGACAAAATTTTGTATCCATGTTGATAATACATCTTTGACTAATATTGCCAAAAGCTTAAAAAAACTTATAAAATATTCAGTTTATTCTAATTTCAATTAAAGAATTTATTTAAAAAATATGTCAGTAGGACCAACATAATGGTTTAGTGGGTAAAGGATCTCCCTGCCAAGCCTGAGGACATGAGTTTGATCTCTAAGACACAAATGACAGTTCTCCCCTCACGTTTATAAAGATTCTTTCCTTTCTTTATCTTAGTTTATTTTACTTTTGAGATTATAATATAATTATGACTGTTGTTATAAAATAATGAAAATCCCTACCATTCTATTTTACCAATAGAGACTCGGAAGCCAGATGCTGGGTGAAAACCTGCTAGCTCAGAGAGGAGACAGAGAAAGCACCAACCTGTCCTTCCTTTTCAGCTCACATCTGGATGGAAAAAGCTAAAAAGGCTCACTAGCTCAACTGACTGCCTAAGAGAAAAGGGCCAAAAGCCCAAGGCCAAAGGATTGCTAGGTCAAAGCTCAAAATACTCCAAAACCCACAGAGTAAAGCTCAGGAGCTAGAACTAAAGTTCCTTTTACTTCTACATGCTGTCTGTCTTAAATAACCCTCAACTCAAAGTCCCTCCTACTCTTTAATACTGGTCAGCTGGTTTCTTGCTCCATCTCTTGACCTAAAGTAAACTTTATTAAATGCTGCATATAGAAAGCTTTTGCATTAAAGATGAGTGCTAGTGTCGGCTGAACCACACCACAATCACCTGTTTATAATAAATAGAAAGTTCTTGGATTTAAAGTGTGTGGTCTTGGAGAGAGGCATGGGAGATGAGGGAGGGAGGGTGGGGTTGGGAAGGAAGTAAGGAGGGGGCTCCAGCTGGGATACAAAGTGAATAAGCTGTAATTAATATAAAAAATGAAGATTTAATTTAAAAAAAAGTGTGTGATAGGTCTCAACTACACCAAACAAGTAGTAGGGTTTTAAAGTTCACAATCTTGGGTTCACCATAGGATCAAATATCCTGTGACATATGACATTTATCCCTTCTCTTTCATCTCTCTAAACTTTTCCATAAGTACTCCCAAGCCTCCTTCAAATCTATGGGGTCTGTTTGGTTAATTGCTATGGCATGTATATATGTATATTCATGTAATTTTTTCTAAATATAACCAATTATGTCTGTATCCTGTTACTTATATGTGTGTTTTCAGGGATGACCCTTTGAAACTAGGCACTTGTTATGCTTTCCTAGGCAATCCCAATGTTTTGGTCCCTGCTTTCAGTTAAGACCATAGTGGCTTTTCCACAGAGTTTGATATGTTTGATTGTATCATTCTGTTCAGCTCATATTTGGGCAAGAGAGTTTATGGATGTAGGTACTGACATTCCTAGGAGACACAATCTCAGAGCAAAATCCCTGATCCTCTGTCTCATAAGAACTTTCTGATACCTCTTTCACCATGTTTTTTGAGCAGTACATTTGAGAGTAACAACAATTAATAAACATTTGTTCTTAAATTGTCTTTTGACCTCCACACATGTTCTGCTAACACACGCAATGAATAAATATGATTTAAAATATATTATGTTGTTTTATGAGTGTGAATGTACTTATAAGCCGAGTTCAGTATTTAAAATTATATAAGCTTGTACCCAACAGTGAAATGAATCAGTTTATATTATAAAATATTCTTATTAATGGAAATATCCCCTTATATGTGTGAATTATATCTTCAAAACATATAATATTGTTTGAATATATGGAGCATATTCACTGACCTCTGTAAATACTAAAAGACTGTGCTTTAATTGAAACCAAATGATGTTAGAAGTTTTAATCTTTTTTCCCTCATTTCATTTTCCCAAATATTTGTGCAAGATGCTTGTCTTAAGTTGAGTAAGTATGACCATTGATAAGGAAATATCTGGAGCAACTTCAGGATTATGTTCCAGAGGCTGCAACCCAGAAATGAAAATACAACATCTTTTCTTCTAAGACTTTCTTTCCAGATTTCATGTCTCAAACAGTATTGGCTTAAGTGTTTTGTTTTCATTTGTGTGTGTGTGTGTGTGTGTTTGTGTGTGTGTGTTTGTGTGTGTGTGTGTTGTATATACATGCCCACCATAGAGCACCAGATTGACACTGTTAAAGCCAATTAGAAACATTTTATTGCCAATCCAGCAAACCTGCCCAAATCATGCAGTCCTGAGTCCTACAACTCTTTTATTAACAAAGTCCATATCTGATTGGCTCATTTCAGTTAGCAGGAAGTGGTACTACAGAACCAAAAAGTCAGGATTAGAACATGTAGGAAAATTTAACTCAGGAACTTTTCCAACTACCTTCTGAACTGTTGACTTAGCCTTTGTTCCCATTTTGATAGGCACTATAGATCTTTGTTCTTGAGTGGGCAAGTGCTGCTGTCTATGTACTGGGCTTTAAGGATTGAATAGTGTTTATATCATGGCACCAGTTGTGCTAAAGTCTGAGCACCTGTTCCGTGTGTGTGTGTGTGTGTGTGTGTGTGTGTGTGTGTGTGTGTGTGTGCTTGCTCATGGAGGTATGCAAGGAGAACAGAGGTTTATCTTGGGATGTCTTTTACTGATTGCTTCTCCATCTTACTTTTTGAGGCAGGATCTCTAACTGAACCTGGAGTTCACTATGTCGGCTACACTGTCGGGCCAATAAGTTCCAGGATCCTCCTGCCTCTGTATCTCAGCCCTGGAGTAAGAGATTCTCACTGCCTCACCTGATTTTTCATGATTTTCGGATGTAAATTCTTGTCCTCACGATTACATGCAAGCCCTTTATCCACTGAACCATTCCCCAGCCTTAACCTCTGCTTCTTTTCTTACATGTGAAAATTAGTTGAATGGTCCCTTTTATGTTTCTTATTACTTTTTCATTCCGGGAAAATGCAAGGTAATTTTTTTTTTTACTTTTAATTTAATTTTATTTTTTAAATTACAGTTATTCATGTTGTATCCCAGCTGTAGCCACATCCCCCAACCCTTCCCAATTCTACCCCCTCCCTCTTCTTCTCCTATGCTCCTCCTCCTGTCCAATGTTAGGAGTGGTCTTCCTCCCCTTCTATCTGACCCTACTCCATCAGGTCTCATCAGGACTGGCTTCATTGTCTTCCTCTGTGGATTGGTAAGGCTGATCCTCCCTCAGGTGGAGGTGATCAAAGAGCCAGGCCATGAGTTCATGACAGAGTTGGTCCCTTTTTCTATTACTGGGGTACCTTCTTGGACACTGGGCTGCCATGGGCTAGATGGGAAGACCTAGAGGGAACAGAAGCTCCAGAAGGAGAGCAACAGAACCAAAAAATTCTGGACACAGGGGTCTTGTCTGAGACTGATACTCCAAACAAGGACAATGCATGGAGATAACCTAGAACCCCTGAACAAAAGTACCCCATGGCAAGGTTATTAAAAAAAAATCTTACTTAAAATCTAATTTTCAGAAGGTGTATGTGTATACCAAATTAATAACACATAATATTGCCATTATTTACCACCCTTTCTCTGATGGACGTTTGATTCATGAGAACTCCTTCTATCTTTTTTTTGTGGTATTTTTTTTTAGTATTTTTTATTATTAATTACACTTTATTCATTTTGTATCCCCCCATAAGCCTCTCTCTCCTCCCCTCCCGATCCCATCCTCCCCCCTTTCTGTATGCATGCCCCTCCCCAAGTCCACTGATAGGGGAGGTCCTCCTCTCCTTCTTTCTGATCTTAGTCTATCAGTTCTCATCAGAAGTGGCTGCATTGTCAGGGTTCTAGGTCATCTCCACAGATAGTCCTTGGTTGGAGTATGAGTCTCTGGGAAGTTCCCTGTGTTCAAATTATCTTGTTCTGTTGCTCTCCTTGTGGAGTTCCTGTCCTCTCCAGCTCTTACTATTTCCCACTTCTTACATAAAATTCCATTCACTATCTTTTATAACATATTTTCCAAAGTTTCCAGGTGAAATTGGTACTTGCACATACCCACACACTTTGTATATTTGAAAGCAAAGAAAGGTAGAAATTTTCCTTTATCTTTCTCTCCATTTTTCTTCCTTCCTTGTCTTACTCCTTCTTTACTTTCTCCCTCACTTTCTTCCTTTGTGTATGTGTTTTGTGTCTGTACAAACTTGTAGAAGATGGAGTGTGATATCGGGTGTCTCTCTCAATTATACTTTAAGACGGTATCTCTTCATTGAATCTGTTGCTGATTGCTTTGGCTAGACTGGACAAAGATCTCTCAGCATCTACCTGTCCTTTTTTGTTATCCCAAGATGGGGGAAACACATCTATGTTGCCACACCCAATGTTTACATGAGATCTAAGAGTCCAAGTTCATATTTATGAAGCAAATACTTTACCCACTGAACCAAGCCCGGGCCTTCCTTTGTCATTATTTAGTATGGAGCCTGATTCCTTCTCCTAATAAGTCTCTGTTCTCTATCACTCATTTCCATTTCATTCATTTCATTCATAGGGTACAATTACCTACAATTGCTCAGCTATATACCAATGAACTCTAATGTGGCTGAGTTCATTTGTGTATGTGTTCACAGGCACATGGAAATCAAAAGTCAGTATTAGGTGTTTTCCATTGTCTTTATTGAGACAGGGTCTCCCGGCCTGGAGAGATGTCTCAGCCATTAAAGGCTAGGCTCACAACCATAAATATAAGAGACAGGGTCTCCCTTTGGCCTGCAACTTTCCAAGTAGGCTAATCTGTGCTGAGATTAGAAACACACACTACCATTCCAACCTTTTTAAAATGTACCTTTGCTGGAGGTTTTGTTTCCTTTAGTTATTGAAATAAATGAGAATTGGTAATAAAGTTACTTAGTGTACTTCAGTTTTTATAGAGACAATCCCCAGTTGTAATTTCAGTTCTTATAGCCATGAAAGGCACTAGGCACACATATGATTCATATACATACATACAGGTTAAATGTTCATACACAGTAAAAAACAAACAAATAAACAACAACAACAAAAACTAAGTAAGTGTAAGTCTGTGAGGAATCCAGTAAGCAACATTTCTCCATGGTTTTTGCTTCACTTCCTACGAGGCTCTGTTGGATAAGGTTGAAGTCTGATGTCTCCAGATGGTCATTTATTTGCACTCAGTCTATGATAACAGACTTCCTCTTCTCAGAAGGATTCTAAAAGTCTCCCTAGATCTGGGTGACCCCAGGTCTTGTAAGGGGCATCATATAGCACCCAGGGCAGATTTCAGTCCAGACACTTCCCTGATAAAGAAACTGCTCTAACAGGCATCTAGGAATACTGTCATTCTCCATTTGGTGGGGCCTGAATTTCTGCAGATGCGCTGCCTGGAAGTAGCATTCTGGACAGAGAACAAGTCTTCCTTCTTTTCAGGGGCAGCTAGAGTACTTTAGGTTGAGGCCCGAGTGCACTAAGCTGGTTGTGGAAAAGGTTTTCCACAGAGTGTTACAGTTTAGTGCATTTAAAATGAGATGGCCAGTGCCAGTGGAAAGCTTGGACATTCCAAATTCTATGGTGATATCAAAGTGTTACAGCTCTTGGTTAAGCTGCTGTGCTAAGCAAGGCGGAGGTGTGGGCTAAAGCCCATGCCAGGTTAGCTTGCAAATGAAGCCCAGACTGGGAAATGCCCAGGCCTGCTGGGTTGGAAGGCAGGCATAGTGAGACACAGCTGACAGAGAATAAATGAGGAATCTCAGATAGACTTTAAGTGAGAAAGTGCATACCTCTATCTCTGTGAAATCAAGGACAGTGTAAACCTTGGGCGGAAGGAGGTATTTCAAGGGTGAATGTGTTTGATTCACTGGGGTCAGAGAATCAGGGATGCTTAATGGTCCTATCACAAAAAGGAAAATTCAGTACTTAATTTTCCTAAGGCTAGAGGGGAAATGTCCAACTTCAGTTGAAGGTCACTGTTTGAGAACAAGATTTCATTAGAAGAATGGAGTGTTTCTAGGAATTCTTAGATGCTTGCTAGAGCAGTTTCCTTATCATTGAAGGGACTGGCTTGTAATTTTTCCTGGGTGCTATGTGATGCTCCTTATAAAACCTGGTGTCACCCAGATCAGGGGACACTTTTAGGACCCTTCTGAGAAAAGGGAGTCTGTCATCATGGACTGAATGCAAATAAATGGCTATTTGAAGACATCAGACTTCAAATTGGATCCCAACAATGTCCCACTATATTTTTGTTCCCAATCTCCATTAATGATGAAGTGCGATGGGGAAGTGTAAGCTGTGTTTTTTTAGCAGCATTTTAGGGAGAATCTCCTGTTTACTGTTTTATGCTTATGCATAATTTGGCATGGATATGATTAAAATCAGATGAATTATGGAAAGGATCATGCATTAGAGACATGATTATATAGTCTAATCTATCAGTGTAAACAGAGAACTGCCCATGCTATACTACTAAGTAAACAAACCCTTACTTCTCTTGGACATCATAAACGAAAGCTCCAAACAATAGTTGGGACCCTGGAACATTTTTGCTCCTGGGGCTCACCATAACACTTACCAGATATCCCTTTGAATCTACATTACCTCTTTGCTCAAATAAAGTTATACTGCTTCTTTTACAAACCTTTGAGAGCCCTTATTTTCAGTACTTTAAATAAGAGACAAACAACAGCCAGGGGTAGTAGTGCAAACCTGTAATTCCAGCACTCAGGAAGGCAGGAGCAGGCTGATCTCTGTGAGTTCAAGGCCAGCCTGGTCTAGGAAATGAGTCCATGACAGCCAAGGCTACAGAAAACTTTGGCTCAAAAAAAAAAAAAAAAAAAAGAGAAAGCGCGGGGGGGGGGGGGGGTGGGGGGGGGAGAGACAGGACACAGGAGCACAAGCCTAGACCCTGACCACTAATGACACACCCTATCCTACCCAGAATGAAGTTCCTGCCTAAAAGATTATTCTACTTAACACCTCTTTCATTTACTTAAATCAAAAACCCTCTTTATTCTCTTTCTTAGAAAAACAGAGGGCATATTGTTCTTCCAAGATATCCTGATACCACATTCAAACTTTGCCCTGTTCCCTCTTTCATATGCCTCATTTTCTTCCTTATCCTATCTCCACATTTAAGATCATATGATGAGTAACGTTGATTGACAATTTTAAGAAAAGACAAGCTTCAGGGCACTTCTATAAGGGAGTTTGAAGACTGAATTAAATAAGATTGAAAACCCACCCTGGGTGTGAAAACACCATACCGGGGCTGGGGTTCAGAAGTACAATTCGTATGTGCTTTCCAGCTGAACAACTGAAATGGCCCTGTAACAATTCTCCTTTTTCTCTGTCCACAGCTTTCTCTACAAGGAAACTCTTGCCCTGTATTTTAGTTTGCATTTCATTTCTCTTGGGCAGAAACTGACGGAATTTTTTTTTTCCTTCAGGACTTGTACTGAACACTTGTACTGCTGAAATGAAAATGAATGAACAAGGGCCTACACTGCCTAGATGCACACACAGTTTGTCAGTCTATATTTGTTTACTCATATATGTCAGTCCTCAAAGGGTTAGAGCACTCAATCTTTAATGATTCTGTCCTTTATTCTCATATGCATGTTATTATGAGCCCATTGGATGTGCTGTGGAGCTATAACTAAGTCCCAAGATAAAAATTAGAAAAGAAACAAAAGAATAAAGTACAGTCATGGTCAATGCCTTCACACAGCTCACAGTACAATTGATTACTTACAGAAATAAGCACATGTCCTAAGCACAGCTAGGAGTCCCTGGAAAGTATACACTTTATTTGAACAAGATGGAGAAAACCTGGCTTAGAGCAGAGAATTTTAAATAGAGCCCTGCTATGAAGGCTGACATTGGTGGTGAGCTGGTGGGTAAGAAGTAAAACCAGCCATGCCTTGCTGAAGGAAGCAGAAAGAGTGGTACCAAGTCTTATCAGGGAAAGCCCAAGTAGATTCAAATCAGGAAATTCCCAGAGTTCACTGGGAATGAAGATGAAGATGTTTATTTTGCTTCATGGAAGGAGGAAGATGAGGACTACAGACAGGCTTGATCCAGTAATTTACCATCTATGTAGCTCCTCTGTGAGTACACAAAATGCATACACTCTTTCTTTTTTCTCTCTACCTATGCTCTTATTTCTTAATGAACAAATTAACAGTTAAGTATATTGTTCTTGGGAGATGCTTAGTCATTATAATGATTGCCATACAAGCATAAGAACCTGACTTTGAACCTCAGAACCTATGTTATTCTTTTGTTCTTTTATTTTGTTTTATCCCAGGTATAGTGGTGTGCCCTGCAACCCAGCTCTGAGATGAGGAGACAGGAAGAGCTTTAGGGCTGGCTAGTAAGGTCCATGACAGTAGAAGATCCTGTCTCAAAAAATACAATGATGTTATTCCAAGGAATAACAACCAAGATCAATCTATTGCCTATGTACACACAAATGCACTCCCATACATACATGTGCTCACATGTATACACATAGAGACACAGAACAGCCTGTCTAAAAGCCACTTAGCAAACTGAATATAGATGAATAATGATGGTTAAAATCAACTGGGAAAAGGGGAGCATAATTGATAAAGTTTCCTTATTTCTTAAGTGCCTGTGTGTGAGTTTGCCTAACTACTTTAAATGGCATCATATTTTAGGATTGCTGAAACTTCTCTAACAGAATAAAAGCCTACTGGAAGAAATCCAAAGCAGGCACCACAAATGTCCATTTTACCACATGAAGTTGATGCTGAACAGTCCCACTTTGTATACTGTGAGATAGGTCTATTACTGCAAGATGATGTAGTAGTCAGCCTGACTTGACTCAGAATTGCTATGTAAAATCCTCTGGCTGTTTCTTTAAGAAAACCTCTAGATTAGATTAATTGAAGTGGGAAGACTCATTCTCATTGTCAGTGGCACTCTGCCATGGACTGAGGCTCAGGTGCATACAAGGAGAAAGTGAGTTGAATATTCATTACTCTCTCTGCTTCTTATTTTTAGTTCTTGACTTTTAATAAAATATTAGTAGTTAAAACATGCCACTATTATTTATGTTTATACTATTGATATAGAAAAGTATCCCATGATTACAAAATCCTGAAATAATGAAAACCTAAGAAGTGAAGATTTTCTCTGAAGGTTTCAGAAAAAGTTTTCACTGTCAGAAATTCATGTAAGGTGGCCATACCCCAAACTGTAGCCTCTGTGAATTTGAATGACTGTCTGATTGAAGGCAAGCTGTATCAGACATTTGGGGTTTTAGAAAATTCACAGATGCCTTATCACAGAGGAGAAGAGTTGCTCCTGGAAGAATCAGGGATTGTTTTCTTCAAATCTAAGAGGCATATTATTTACATTTTCACATATCTGAAATCTGAAGGCATCAGCATGAAGCAATTTTAAGATTGCATTAACATTTCCATATGCTTATTGTCCCATTTGCGGTACAGAAACAGTTTTAGTGGTAGCGTTATAATTATTTTTATTTTGCTCTCCTGTGGCAATAGTTTTAAGCCAGAACATTACAATTTTAAGTAAAAGAACTCCTCTCAAACATTTTTATAAGTGTTTTCTGATTTAAGTTAATATATTTGAATTTTTGACACATTTTGAATTGATTTTTGGAAGTGTAAGAGAAAGCTTTTATTTTATTTTTCTGTTTTCTATTTAGTTTTTACAATTTATTTACCTTATATTCTTATTGTAGTCCCATCTTTCATCTCCATCTGAGATCACTTCCTCCTTCCCTATTCACTCCCTAGTCCCCTTCCCTAGTCTACTGAAACTGGAGTCCTCTTCCCTATCCATCTGACCCTAGCCTATCAAGTTTCATCAAGACTGGCTGGATCCTCTTCCTTTGTGGAGTTTAGGCTAAGCTATGTACTCTAAAGCTATTGAATCATACAACTGAAGCTAGAAGGTTTATTCAG
Source organism: Psammomys obesus (assembly GCF_907164565.1). NCBI lineage: Eukaryota > Metazoa > Chordata > Mammalia > Rodentia > Muridae > Psammomys > Psammomys obesus. The sequence continues at coordinate 52,016,300 of NW_026585504.1, read as the reverse complement.
GTGTTCACTGTCAAGGTAGTTGGGCCTCAACCCATCAATTAGGATGCATTTCACACAGATCAATTACCTACAGGTGTGTGTGTGTGTGTGTGTGTGTGTGTGTGTGTGTGTGTGTTTCCTTAAACTGTTTGCAGGCAGCATGGAGATCAGCTAATTGCAGATTCCTTCCCTGCAGCAAGTGGCTACTGTATGCACAACCCTAGAGAGGGACCTTTTGAATCCTTCAAGTTTCCACAGCTTCCTGAGACTTGTGAGGTCTGCCTCCTTTCAGAGATAATCTCTTCAAATATAATATAATGACCTGATAATTATAGAGTCAGTTACTACTGCTATAATTCTGAGAAAGTAACTTAACTCCTTAGAAAATAGTGCTATATTACTTGCAGTTGTCATTAAGATTCTTAAGATAATGAATGCAAAGTGACAGGCATTAATAACCAGTAATTATCGTCTCAATTTATGTAGCTGTTATTATTATTAAATAATCAATTTCTCTCATTGATCAGAGAGTCAATAATGCAGACAAACCACAGAAGAGAGAGTGAAAAGAAATTAAGCCAGAGCTATGTTCTTCTGTTCCAGTTTTCTTCTATAAGGCCACACAACATGGTCAGTTGTCCTTGAAGACATAAAAGCCTATTGTGTGTTTTTAAGTTCCTTAATTTCCTTTGGACAAAGTAAAAAATTATCATGGCTAAAAATCCATCCCTCTATCCGCCAAGGATATTTAGATGTTTACAGAAGCCCTGGCCTCACTGAAACATGTTCCGAAGGTAACAATTATTAAACCAATGATAATCCCATGGTTAGTTCTCAGCATTGATTCTTTTCTCTCTTTTCAATTCATCTCAACTCTGGAACTTGCCACTCTTTCATCTCTCTAAATAAAGTGTCTTTAATCTGTTTAGGGAACTGAGCACCTCCAGAACCTTCCTCTCTTTAGGAAACAATTTAATGTTTCATACGCTCATATTAAGGCAAGCAAATAAACCAGGCATTGTGGTGTCTGGATTCTAGTTAGGAAGCAAAAGAACTCACTTGTAAGTTGGAGATACAAACTGATGATGCAAAATTCCCACTCCTGACACAAGAAGACTAAGATGTTATAAGGGAATGTATTTCAAATTGGATGCCTGCTTTAATGTTAGATTTTACTCCATAAAAAAGGTCAAGAAACATAGCAGGCCCCAAGCAACAAAAACTTTGTCATTTTTCAGTGATCTGGTTTCAAGTAGAGATATATTGTTGTGAAGAGGTAGAATCAGAATTTAGGGCATGAAGAACATATAAGCTGTGTTAGTACAAACAGATCTTTATCCAATGTCAGCTAAAAACTGACACTCTGTCCTGGTAAGGCTGCTCCCCCCTTAGGGGGAAGTGATCAAAGAGCAGGCTGATCAGTTCATGTCAGAGACAGTCCCTGTTTAAATGTTTGTTTCACATACAAAAACTTAATCTAAACAAAAATGTAATGGAAAACTTAGAAAGCATAAAGAGATCCCAATTCAGTGATAAAGGCAGTTTCTTTAACATTTGATAAATAGATGAATTATTGGAATAAACCGGTGATTAGTTTCTCCAGGAAGCCCTCTCTGACAGATCCCATGTATAGTGTGTTGGTTTATTAATTTTCTTTCAGTCCTCACTCCCTACTCAAGAACTGTATGACTCTGCTGTCAGGCTCTAGTACCAGTTCATTGTAGCAGTCTCTAAAGATACATTGACTGGGCTGTTATCCATGAGCATTTCTTTTACTTGTTCTTCTTCCTCTTTTTTAAAAATTTATTTATTTGTTTTCATTAATTACAGTTTATTCATTTTGTATCTCCACTGTATCCCCCTCCTTTGTCCCTTCCCAAACCCACACTCCCTCCCTCTTCTCTTATGCCCCAAGGCAGCTGGTTACTTGGTTCAGGAACTGCAAACTACTGTTTGCAGAAAGATGTAATGTAACCCAGCTGCACTCTGAAGCCAAGTACATAAAAGCACGAACTACCTCTATTTTAATAGCTATGATTTACATGGACATTATTTACGTAACACTTATTTGCATGGTCCCTATTTGCACATTTGGAAATTGCTTGTGCAACAACTCATGCTAATATCCCTGAACTATCCTTGCTTATGAATTACATTCAGAAAACTGACTGAAAAATATGCCTTAATCTACTTTCCCACCTGGGCATCCCCTCTCCCACAGGTCATTGTATGCTACAGATATGGCTCTAATTAGTGCTCAGCCTCCTGCCTCTTGAAGTGTGCTCAATAAACTGCTCTTACTTTCTGGTTAAAAAAGCTAATTCATTTACTGCCTGTCAATTGGCTTTCTGCTGCCATCATCACTAGACATTCACCCAGTTAGCTACATTTCAGAGCCTGCATTTCTTCCCAGTATCATAATATAAGCAAGTATTCTCTCAAGTATGAAATATGAGTTTGGGAGACACCCTTGCTTGGCTGAACTTGGATAGTTTCTGTTAATGAGATTGTTGCTCATACACACACAGACACACACACACACACACACACACACACACACACAAATACATATTTTAATTTCATAGGCTGAGACCAGAAGCAGAAAAAGTTCTATTGTCCATTCATTTTCAACTTGAAGCTCTCTTCTGATGGAGGTTCTGGAACCCACATTGAATACAAAGAAGTGTCTATTAAAAATTTATTTCCAAAGCTATGGTTATATAGATGATCTGGGCTAAACCAATAAGACTCAAAGTATTCAAGAAAGGAAATTGTTCAGAAAAGGACAGGGGTAGCTAAAGGGTTGAACAAGAGAGTAGAGAGTGTTTGGGATCACAATGATAAAAATGAATTGTATACATAAATATCATCATCTAAGAATTAATTTTTTAAACATTTAAATATTTCATTCTTCAGATAAGACTATGAAAGACTACATATATAGATATATGGTTATCTACAACAATGGTGCTTATAGTGAGAGAGAGTGATGAAAGGGAAACTTAGTAATTCTGTACTTATATTACCTACTGGCAATTAATTTCTAATAAGCCATGCTTATAAGTAATACATGTACAACTCAGTGGAAAAAATCATTGAACAAAGTAATGTCAAATATAATTGGAAAATATTACTTCTTGTCATATATTTAATAAATCTCACTTCTGTAGTAGTTATTTCTTCTTTATAAAGTGATACCTCACTTCATAGGAAATAATATACAAGAAAACTAGCTTAGGAGCTCAAGGAACTAAACGAGAATAGACACTTTTTCATGGTTTATCATTATATAGTGAAATCTTCAGAGAATTGTATATGTGCAAGAGAAAGAAAGAAAGTTGAGAAGAGAAGAAAAGTGATCACAGCACTTCAATGTCTGTGGCTATTTCTGCAGTCTTTGGGGATGTTCAAGTACTGTGTAGTCACAGTATATAATTATTTACTATGAATTACTCTTCACACCTCAGAGTGATAGGCTACACTTGGCTCTCTCCAGCTTTTCTTCAGGTCTCCATGTCTCTACCCTTGGCTATGCATTAGATTTGGCCATGCATGGTGGACCTGGAGCACCAGAGAGGAAGCATTGAAATAATACGAGGAGATTATTCTCATAGGAGACTTTAAAAATAGATGAACCCAATTGCTGTAATTCTAACATTCACACCTTTAGGACCGTTGTTAATCTTCAGCTGTATTTACCATTCTTGTAGGAGCCTCCTGCTCTCTCTTTGAAGAGCAGCATGGAACTGGAATTTTCAGTTTGTCAAAGAAGACTGAGTGTATTTTCCAAGGGCAAATTGCAGAGCAGTGACATTGGCTGATGAATAGAAAACAGTGTGAACTAGAATACTGCAGTATTTGCCCACTCATAACTTCAACTTAAATTAGCTTTAAAACAGTGTTGGGAAGCTGGAAGGATTTCAAAAAATTCTGTCAATGAATATGTTGAAAATAAAACCTAGCTTTCTCATATCTAAATAGAGAACTTTATTCCTCAGCAACTCAACCTTGAATTAATTCATTCTAAAGTTCTCCAATTTATAAATTAAATCCACGAGGCTCCTAGATCCACAGGGTACATAAGTCTGTATCATACTCCCTCATCCCATGAGTGTTTTCACCACATATGTCAAGGACTATCAGAAAATCCTACATTTATACTGTGTCTTGAGCATAAAAGATCATAGCTTACTATAGCTGTCATATATATCCAGTCTATACTAAAAGGTATATCTGCAGAGATAACTCAGTGGGTTAAGTGTTTGCTATATAGGCATAAGTATTTGTGTTTGATCCCCAGAACCAATGCACTTCCAGAGGGATACTGTTAAATAAAATAAGCAAAGAGTATCAACTGTCAGTCTACAAAAGAATCTGAAGCAATTATATTTACTGAGCTTTATTTATAATTGGCCCTTTTGGTAAGAGAAGATCATCAGATAGAAGCAATATAAACATGTTTAATATATAAATATACATATAATATAAACAGTTTAAACATGGTAAGACCTTAAAAGGATGGAGAGTATTTCCTATAAAACCTGGAGAGGAGCCTCATAAGAGGTGTAATGGGTGGAGGAGGGTGGCTTGGTGAGGGAAGCATGAGAGTGGTACTGTGGCCAAGACAGAGGGGACTCCTCAGTGAGCTGCTTTCACATAATTTCTGTACCAATCTCTCTGAGGACCCTTAAACCAGACCCAATAACAAAGGAAAGTTTTACCAATTTATTACATTTTAAGCTTTGTGGGAAGCCTTATATCACATAATTTATTTCATCATAGTGTACCATACAGAGTATGGAGGAGACAGGTACTATAAATTGAGAACTATTAGGTCACAGCACAGATTGTTTCCTAACTCTCTGTCCCAGAGATACCTTCAGGGAAGTGTGGCCTCTTTTGTCTTGTGGGATATATCCTAAAAGTACAAACCTGTATCCCGAAAGATAGCTTTGTATTTTGTCTTTTGGATATGCTTCAAATTTACTAATTAATATGCTTATGTATGCTATATCCCCTGAAGCCTAACCTGATCTAAATGAGAATTATCACTAATAATGTTATAGTGCAGTTCTCTGGAAACCCAGACTGCTTTCTCAAACTGTATTAAGCCTTTTACAGGTGAAATATCTACAGGAAAATATTGCACAAAACAACCAGAACTAGTCATGCTCATAATGAAAAGATTTAAAAAGAAAGTAACAAAGATTACTTAAACCTAACTACATGGGTGGTCAAGAACTTACACATCCCAAGCTTTCTTCCACTAGACATCCCCTCCAGTTCTATATTTTAAAGACAATGTAGCTCAAATGTCATGCCTCCACATAAACAAAGTGAAAGAGAAAAACCACATGATCATCTCCTTAGCTGCCGAAAAAGCATTTGACAAAGTCCAACACTGATTCATATTTAAAGTCTTGGAGAGATCAGGGACACAAGGCACATACCTAAACATAGTAAAGGCAATATACAGCAAGTCTATAGCCAACATCAGACTCAATAGAGAGAAAGTTAAATCAATCCCACTGAAATCAGGGACAAGACAAGGCTGCCCACTCTCTCCATATCTCTTCAACATAGTACTTGAAGTCCTATCCAGAGCAATAAGACAACTAAAGGAGATCAAGGGGATACAAATCGGAAAGGAAGAGGTCAAAGTGTCACTATTAGCAGAGGATATGATAGTATACATGAGCAACCCCAAAAATTCAACAGAGAAGTCCTTCAGCTGATAAACACCTTCAGAAAAGTGGCAGGATACAAAATCAACTCAAAAAAATCAGAAGCCCTCCTGTATACCAAAGAGAAAAGGGCCAAGAAAGAAATCAGGGAAGCAATACCTGTTACAATAGCCACTAACAATATAAAGTACCTTGGGGTGACGCTAACCAAGCAAGTGAAAGACCTGTTTGAGAAAAACTTCAAGTCTCTGAAGAAATAAATTGAAAAAGATATCAGAAGATGGAAAGATCTCCCGTGCTCATGGATTGGTAGGATTAACATTGTGAAAATGGCCATCCTGTCAAAAGCAATCTACAGATTCAATGCAATTCCCATCAAAATACCAACTCAATTCTTTACAGACCTTGAAAAAAAGATTCTCAGCTTCATATGGAGAAACAAAAAACCCAGAATCTCCAAAACAATCCTCTACAACAACAGATCATCTGGAGGTATCTCCATCCCCGATCTCAAGATGTACTACAGAGTAATAGTAATAAAAACGGTATGGTATTGGCATAAAAACAGAAAGGATCAATGGAACCGCATAGAAGACCCAGAAATAAACCCACACACCTATTAATACTCGATTTTTGACAAAGAAGCCAAAACCATTCAATGGAAAAAAAGACAGCATCTTCAACAAATGGTGCTGGTCCAACTGGATGTCCACAGGCGGAAAAATGAAAATAGATCCATAGTTATCGCCCTGCAGAAAACAAAAGTCCAAGTGTATCAAAGACCTCAACATAAAACCAGATACTCTAAATCTGTTAGAAGAAAAAGTGGGGAACAGCCTAGAACTCATTGGCACAGGAGACAACTTCCTGAACAGAACACCAACAGCACAGGCTGTAAGAGCAACAATCAATAAATGGGACCTCATGGAACTGAAAAGCTTCTGTAAAGCAAAAGACACTGTCGACAGAAGAAAACGACAGCCTACAGACTGGGAATGAATCTTCACCAACCCTTTATCTGACAGAGGGCTGATATCCAGCATATATAAAGAACTAAAGAAGTTAAAAAGCAATAAATCAAGTAACCCAATTAAAAAATGGGGTATGGAGCTAAACAGAGAATTCTCTGTAGAGGAATACAGAATGGCAGATAAACACTTAAAGAGATGAGCAACAGCCTTAGCCATCAGGGAGAGGCAAATAAAAACGACCTTGAGATTTCACCTTACACCCATCAAAAAGATTAAAATCAAAAACTCAAATGACAACACACGCTGGAGAGGTTGTGGAGAAAGGGGAACCCTCCTCCATTGCTGGTGGGAATGTAAACTGGTACAACCACTTTGGAAGTCAATCTGGCGCGTTCTCAGACAGGAATAGCGCTTCCTCAAGACCCAGCTATACCACTGCTAGGTATATACCCAAAATTTGCTCAAGTACAGAACAAGAACATTTGCTCAACCATGTTTGTAGTAGCTTTATTTGTAATAGCCAGAATCTGGAAACAACCCAGATGTCCCTCAACGCAGGAATGGATACAGAAATTGTGGTATTTTTACACAATGGACTACTACTCAGTAATCAAAAACAAGTAAATCATGAAATTTGCAGGCAAATGATGGGATCTAGAAAATATCATTCTGAGTGAAGCATCCCAGAAGGAGAAAGACAAACATGGTATATACTCGCTTATATAGACCTATAAGATATGATAAACATAATGAAATCTATACACCTAAAAAAAATAAACAAGAAGGAGGACACGGGGTAAGATGATCAATCCTCACTCAGAAAGACAAATGGGAGGTGCATTGGACGTAGGACAGGAGCCTACCACAGAGGCCCTCTGAAAGACTCTACCTAATAGTGTATCAAAGCAGATACTAAGACTCATAACCAAACCTTCGTTAGAGTGCAGGGTATCATATGAAAGAAGGGGAGATAGTATGACATGGAAAGGATAGGAGCTCCACAAGGACCAAATATATCTGGGCACAGGGGTCTTTTCTGAGACTGACACTCCACCAAGGACCATGTATGGATATAACCTAGAATCTCTGCTCGGATGAAGCCTGTGGTAGTTCAGTAACCAATTAGTTTCCCATAGTAAGGGGAACAGGGACTATTTCTAACAGGAACTCAATGGCAGCCTCTCTGATCTTGCCACCTGTCAAGGGAGGAGCAGTCCTGCTAGGCCACAGAGGAGGACTTTGCATCCAGTTCTGATGATACCTGATAAAACAGGGTCAGATGAAAGGGGAGGAGGTCCTCCCCAAGCAGTGGACTTGGAAAGGGGCAGGGAAGAGATGAGGGAGGGAAGGTGGGATTGGGAGGGAATGAGGGAGCGGAATACAGCTGGGATACAGAGTTAATACATGTGACTAATAATAAAAAATAAATAAAATTTAAAAAAAGAATGAAAAAAGGTCTTGCCTCAACTTCTCCAATCCTGAGATTCAACCTGCAGTCTCTCTCCAAATGTATCACCAAATCCTACCATATGTACTTAAAATTATTTTTAATTCAGCATTGTTGAATCACAGAATTAAAACAACTCAAAAAGTGTTTTTTTTTGTTTGTGTTTTTTGTTTTTTTTTTCCTTTTATTGAAAATAGGTTCTTTTATCAAATGATATATCCTGATTACAGTTTCTCTAGTCTCTATTCTACCCAGTTCCTTTTCACTAGCCTCCCCTCTGGATTCACTCCCTTTCTGTCTCTCATTAGAAAACAGCAGGCTTCTAAGAGATAACAGCCAAATATGAAAAAATAAAATAAAATAAATTAAGACGAAGCATAAACTATCATATTGAATTTGGACACAGCAATCCAGCAGGAGAAAAAGAGTACCAAGAGCAAGCACAAGAGTAATATACCCACTCACTATCATAGGCAAGACGATCTTTTTTATGTAATATTATATTCAGATTGGGAATATTTTATTTAGTATTTTGTATCTATGTTCATAAGGTAAATTGATCTATAATTCTTTCATTGTGTGGTTTGTGTATCAGGGTAACTGTGACCCATGGACAGAATTTCTGTGTATTGCATGGATGCTTCATGAGTTGCCACAATGGCCCTGACATTACAGTTGGCCTCTGGAACCCATTGAAAGTAGAAGTAGCATCAATGAACAGTGTAAGCATCTATGTTCTTAGAGAGCATGCAATCATTCACATGCTTTTCAAGCTCCATGATCCAATCAAGGTCTTCAGGTGTTAGTCCCCAGACAGTGGATGAACAATATTTCTCTAATGTCTTGGGTCTCTTCTGTACCAGGGCCTTCACATGTGCATGGCCATAAAGTATGTGGTTAAATGATCCATACACTTTGTCATTCAATTATACATGAAGGTTTGTTCATTTGTCTCATCTTCATCTGCAGAGTCAGACTGTTCCTTTCAAACTTTTTTTTGTAGTGATATTTACTGCAAGCATTAATGCTGACATTATATAGTATCTGCCTGTCTCAGCTACTATTCTCACTCCAGAGTCTTATGGGAAGTACCTGTCCAGAGCTGGGTGATTACACTGGTGATCTCTTCAGATTTAAGCTTTGTATACTAAGAGTCAGGAAGGCCACAACCAGTATCAAGCAGATACATGCTGAAATCAACTTCTTGTCCCATGTCAAAGACTGAGAGGGCATCTGACATGGCCAGCATGAAGGTCCCAGTATCAGTATAACCACCTTTCCACATGGAAGCTGACACCATTGACATCAATATTTGGCTGTTTGACCCATTTCAGGAGAAGCCTGCCAGTTTTGAGTGTGACACCAAACTTGACACTGAAGCAACAAATTGCTTTGGAATCATTAAATCATTAGTGGTGATCTAAAAAACAAAAACAATAACAAACACAAAAACAAAACAAAACAACAAACAAAACTTTGCTTTTTATGTGCCCTGGCAACTTTCATTACCTCAATTTCACTATCAAAGTCATCATCATGACTCCATTACTGGCAGCATACTTGATTTGAGACACTTGTTTACAAGGATTTACATAGACAATACTCTCTGGAAGCATCCCAAACCCCTGTACCAATTGTATTTCAATCTTGTTTGCATGGTCAAACTCTGTCCCAATGACAGCTAGGTTGCTCACTATGACTCTGCTGTTAACTACACTTGCCTGCATAAAAGGCAGTGACACTATGAAGAGTTTTAGCTATCTTAGATACTCCTTTAGAATGTCTCCAAGGTCTGTGACATAAAAAGCATCATTAATTTTTTAGTCCAGGATGTTCTTGGCAGTAAAACCTCTTTCGAGGATATGAGAGTCAAAATCTTCCTCAGTAAAGTTGTCTATGGTTCTTGATGTACCTACAGCAAACCTAGAGATGGTACCAAATTATTGCCAGCTCCACACAAGGCAAGTTATCCAGGAAATATGATCACTGTTTCCTTGGAGTGGCGGAAAATTCAGCTCTGACACCACTGGTCAGCCTCATGGAGACACTACCGCCAAACCCGGAGAAGCATCTTCGTAGCAGACTGTGTACTGTTGTGTGCCTGGTACCTCTGGAAGCCAGGAGGACATCAGAACCTAGAATTATAGTTACAGAGTGTTTTGATGCAGCCTAAGTGTGCTAGGAACTGAACTCTAGTTCTTCTGCAAGAGCAAAAAGTGTTCTTAATTGCTGATCCTTCTATGGTCCTACATTCAAGGTGTCTTTGGGCTAGCAATAAAAAGAAATAATCTCACAAATGATCAAAAGCTTTAATATGTGACTTGGATTTAAAGAGGAGGAAACAAGCTTTAAGCAATACCAATCTGAAGACCCACATGTAAGAGATAAAGTCAGGATCAAGAAAAAACAAACAAACAAAAACCAAAACTCTAATTCCAAATAGATGAAAAGTAGAAAATGTTTTCCTTCTTAGCTCATACTTAATGTGAAATAAAGATATTAAATTAAAACCATGAAGAAATCAAAGAAGATAACATTTATAAAGTTAATTGTGTATCTCTGATATTTAGTCTTTAATGTCAACTCAGCTGGATTTAGACTCACAATGGAAGCACCTCTGGGCAGATCTATAAACGCTATAGCTATAGGGTATTTTATAGAATCTGTTAATTGATGTGGAAATATCTACCCTAAATATATGTAGTGTGATGCTATAGGCTAGTGTCCAAGGTGGGGTAAAAAAGTAGGAAGTAAGCTCAGGACCAGAATTCACCCTTTACTGTTTGTGAATACAACATGACTGACTGCCTCATGTTTCTCTTACCAAGACTTTACCTCTGTGGTGGGATGAGTCCTTGAATGACTAGCCAAAATAAAACACGTGTTCCTCTTAATGGCTTTCATCAGACATTTTGTCACCTGAAAAGTATATAATATGCTAATTACAAATTAATTTTGTGAAAATAAAGTTTGACTTCACCAGGAATTTGGACAAAATTGTTCATATTTAGGGAAATAAGAAGAACCTATTTGAATTAACGAATTGTTTCCAATTCTAATTCTCTTTTCCTAAGTTAGCAAATGATGCAGAAGGCAGCAAGTACAGTGTGTGAAAATTCTTAGTGAAATTCAGGCAGAACACTTTATTAATCTCTTGTTTCCCTTACACCAAAAAATTCTGAACGAAAAATACCAGCATTTGTAAACATCATGTCAGTAAAGATAACTGTTAGTTGGCAGCTTGGCAGAAATTAGAATAATCTGGGTGGTGGGCCTCTGCACATGCCTGTGGAAGAGTACATTAATGATGTTTATCACCAGTGGAGTGACCTGGCCATTTTGGGTAGCAACACTTTTATCTGGGAACCTTCACTTTGTGAATGAAGAGAGGCAGCTGAGCACCAGCACACATCCATTCATCTGTCTCTGTCCTTTGACTATGAATGAGCTCTAGTTGCTGTGTCTTCTCCACAAGGATGAACTAATCAAGAACTGTGAGATAAAACAGCTAACCCTTCATTCTTTTCAGAGAATTCCTTACAACAGAAAAAGATTTTAGCTCTTCCTCCAAATTGAGAAACTTGTATTCCTCACACCTTTCACAGGAATAGTTGGAGTTTCTTACATATTACCAGCCTGCTGTGCCCTTTTTCATCTTTTTCTTATTAAAGATTTCACTTTAATAAACATTATTATTGAGATCTAAGCCACCCCTTCGAGTGCTGTATATGGTGCATGATGAGACTTACTTCCTTAGTCCCTTCTTATTGGACATATAAATCTATCTATAATTTTATACAGCATACAGCATTGTCATAAATATCAATAGCTTTGCCTATATATGCACAGAGTTGTCCTTTTTCACCTGGAAGTCAAAAATCTGAACTACAGTATATGTAAACATTATTAAAATTTATCCTTTCCCTCTGTCTTTAAATGTCTCATTCCTGGTCCTATACATCTAAAAGCACCCACTAAATAATAGATTTTGTTGGTCTGCTTTCTTGGAACTGTTTGGTTATATTTGAAGTGTATAATCCTACAAATTGCATGGAATAGAAAGACATCACTATTTTTGAAATGAGATAAGCAAAATTTAAGTACACAGAACACATTTCTTCAATCACGACAAGCAATTTTATTTTTTATTTTATTTCATATTATTTATTTATTTTACATCCCGATTGTATACACCTCCCTCATCTCCTCCTGGTCCCACCCTCCTTCTTTCTAATCTCACCCCCACCAACCCACCCCAGCACATCAAGTTTCATCAGCATTGAATACAACCTCTTCCACTGAGGCTAAGCCATGCTTGGAGGACATGATCTGAGAGCAGGAGCTGTCTCTGACATGGACTCATGTCATGGACTCTGACAAGCGGAACTCATGTAAAGACTAAGAAGTCCATTGGCTATATATGTGTAGAAGGCCTGGGTTCAGTCCATGCATGATCCTTTGTTGGTGCTTCAGTCTTCATAAGCACCCCTGTACCCAGATTATTTAACTCTGATGGTCTTTTTGTGTACTTCTTTTCCCCTCTGTGTCCTTCTATTCTCACCCCCTTTAATAAGGCTCCTCGATATTAATGTTATTTTTATAAAACGGTGTTTGTTTTTAAGTTTCCCTACTAACCCAGCTATCATACAAATCATTGATATTCTTTATATTTATTTTATTTTATATTTATTTATATTTATATTATTTATATTTATATTAAATTATATTTAGTTTATTTATATTTATAAAATATATTTTATATTTAGTTTATAAGCTTACAAGAACAAAACAGTTATTAATCTATTCTTAACACTCAAAGCTAATTAGGTCTCCTCTCAGCATACATAGGAAGAAATTTTAATATAAAGTATTGGAATTTAAAAGCCTGGCTCACTTTTGAACATATTTTTCTTCTTTTGTGGTGCTCGGTCACAACTCAGAAGTTAAGACATAGTAAGTAAGTACGCTACTACTGAACTACACCCTGTTAGTCTAAGTGAACCCACAGCTACAATAAATATGTAAATTTAGAAACTAAGCTGTTAAAGAATATGCACATGTGTTTGTCTATGTATATTTGTGTATACATATCACATGGATCCCTATAGTCTCCCTGGTACCTGTGATATGTGTCAAAGCAATTCAGATTAGATGAACTATTGGATTCATTTCAATAAAGTCATAATAGTCTGCTCCACATGATAAGGAACCAATAATGACTCAAGAACAATTTCATGAAAGTCCAACTGGGTGACTTAGGGTGTTATTAAATGGATGACTTTCCGACAGCTGCACAGATGGAGGCCCTATCACTTAAACTTCCATATTTTATATGTCAAACCACCTGCCAAGACCATAAGACCATATGTAATTTAGGCAAAATTACACACAGCTGGAAGGGAGCTATAGGAATGGGTACCTGAACTTTTAGGTGAGGGTCAAATGACTGTTCCAATCCTCCTCCTTCTATGAGAGAATGTCAACAGTTAATCCCAACTTTGAGAGTCTCTTAAAAATACTCAGTTATTCTGATAAAGACGGTGGTGGTTACTATGCTCAGAAGAAAGCAGTTCATAACAACAAGTTCCATAAGGGAATGGTCCTTGCTTTCTGGCAAGGCTCATATAGCACAAATGTAGCCTTGGAATCACGTGTAGTCTGCCTATCTAATGACAGAATTCTTGAACACTAAGCGCCAATTCCTAAGTTGCCAGAAAATCAGGATTGGTATGTGTTCTAGTTACTTCTCATTATCTTGATAAAACCTTGACCAAAAGCAACATGTGGAGGAAAGTTTTGTTTTGTTGTTTGTTTATTTAGCTTAAAGTTCCAGAAGAAAATCAAAACAGGAACTCAAGTGGGAACTAAAGCAGTGATCCCAGGGAAATTCTGATTACTGGTTTGATCTCATTAGCTTGCTCAGCTAAGTTTCATATAGAGCCTAAGCCCACTAGTCTAAGGATCGTTCCTCTCACAGTGTGCTAGACACTACCATGTCAATTGTCAATCAAGACAATGCCCAAAAGACATGTCCTTTGGCCAATCTCATGGAGCCAATTCTTCAACTAAGGTTCTTTCTTTTTAGTTGATGCCAATTTATATCAAATTGACAATAAAAAGCTAAACCACATAGCCACCATATCTGATTTCACAATTGCCTTGGTTGGCAAGAGTCAACTTTTTTATTTTTTGGAACATGTTGAAAGAATGATTACCCTTCCCAGATGTAGCATATATTTCCTTCCTGTAAGTATACAGAAAGGCCCAGAGAGACTAAGCTGTTTGTCATGGTCACAATATATTAGAAGCTAACAAAGATGAGAATCTTTTGTGTGTGTGTTTTGTTTGTTTGTTTTTTATTAATTACAGTTTATTCACTTTGTATTTCCCCTGTGCCTCCCTCCCTACTCCCCTTTCAAATCCACCCTCCCTCTTCCCCACCCATGTCCCTTTCCCAGTCCACTGAAAAGGGAGGTCCTCCTCCCCTTTCTTCTGATCATAGTCTATCAGGTCACATCAGGAGTGGCTGCATTGTCTTCTTCTGTGGCCCCGTAAGGCTGCTTTCTCCTCGGAGGGTGAGGTGATCAAAGAGCAGGCCAATCAGCTCATGTCAGAAACCGTTTCTATCCCCATTACTATCGAGGCCACTTGGATACTGAACTGCCACAGGCTACAAAAATGATACATTATGCAAAATCAGTTCCTGTCAAACAGAGATAACCTTGAATTTGAGGCTGAAAGTACCTCTTTGATTTTATATTTGAAGTACAGTTATCTTATCACATAGCTATAGGACACCCAGAATCCATTCCGTGAGCAGAAATACCCATTTTAGATAAAGGCTCCTGAGTTGCTTAGCATGGTTGTAGAAGGAGACAGAAGTACATGTTCAGTGAGTATTGGTGACCTATGGCAAAATAAGAAAGAAGGACAGAAGCTAGCTAGAGAAAGTGCATACATCAAGGGAATTATAAGCATAATGATCAAGGGATTCAGTAGTTACTGCCGAATAGATGGTAGTTCATTCCTTGCCACAATGAAGATGGAGAAAATCCAACCACAACCAGATAGAAACACAAAGCAATACTAAGAAAATCTTCCAGACTTTCATCAGCTTCCAAGTCCTTGTAATAGCCTTTGAAATAATTCAGATGAGACACAAACCATAATGTAGAACATAGTTGGATTTCATTACGGGGAAAGTATAGCATTAGCAAGGGTTAAGAGTGGCTAAAATGGCTAAAAGAACCATTGTATAGAAAAGTCTCAAGGGGTAAAAATGGACAATGACCAAAGGGACAATTGCATAGGGCACAGTACCAAGGGGGGGGGGAGTAGACAATAGTAAAGGGATGACTGTCATAAGACACACTGTCAAAGATGAAAAATGGTTGGTGGCCAAAGAGACCATTGTGTATTGCAGAGTTTTGAGAGATGAAAGCAGACAGTGAACAAAGTGCCCACTGTCACAAAACTTTCACTAAAGGGATGAGATTGGAGAATGGCCAAAGGTACCATCATGCCAACCAACATTTTAAGCAGGCTTTATACTATTTTGAAGCAGCTAGAAGGCTTATCCTGTGAGGTATTTTTCTGTCAAACTGATTGGCAGTCCTATTTGTACTGACTCTCCGAGCAGAGTACAATGATATGCTTTTATTCTTTAGCAGAGTCCTTCAACTAGATAGTAATGCTATAAAGTCTATACAGTTGTCTAATAATACCTTTTAGGCCCTTCAAAATGGCATTCCTACATCCAGAGCAGGTGGCAGGATGTAGTATCTCCATTGTTTTTCCTGTTATTCAAAGTCCTGTAGTTTCAGTTCATAGTTTTTAAGGCTGCTGATTCTTCTAGAGGAGTCCACTTGCAGTGACCTCTGAGCCTCCTAATAGCTGAATAGATACCAAGCATAAATACATAAACCATTACATTACATAAGCATTACATAAGCAAGTCCATTACATAAGCAAGTCAACCTCTTGACATACCACATTTGTATGTACATGTATACAAATAGGCACACACACTAACACAAACATAATAAAATTATTTACAAACTGTCTACAAGGTCCATCTACCTTTTGACATTGTTATACAATGAAATCATTGACAAAGTTCATTCTAAAGAATCCTATAAATAAATTTTTTAAAAGCAAAAACATTTCATCATGATTTAAATAAGCTTATAGTCTTGTGTTTTGTTACATTTACAGGTAACCTTGGACATTATTTGAACACACATGTGGGATTATTATAAGCATAGCTTTAGTAACACTCTTGGAGGCTTAGTTTTGAAGAAAGTCTCTGGTCAGAAATAACTTAAAGGATGCAGTTGCAGTTATCTTCCTTTTCCACCGTATTTGCTTTGCATACGTCCATAATATCTGATAATGGCACTGGTAATCACTGGCATTCATTTTTTTGTTTTCATGTGTTGGACTCTCCAAAGAGAGAGTCCTTCAAAATACTCTGTACATAGTATATAGGATATTTTTAAAGCATTTATAACCAATTCTGAATATACAATGATGTGAATAACATGTCCTGGAGTTGTAATGTCTTTAAAAGGTTGGAAAACACAGTGGGAAGTAGCTGGCAGGAGTAGGACATGAGGGCAAGATCTAGAAGGGTACAGCAAGAGAATATGAGATTTTAGACAGGGGAAGTGCCTATGGAAATGAAGGCAGGAGGATGCCATTTGTGACTTTAAATTTTTTTTCTTTTGGCCCCCATATAGGACACTAAGCATGTCTTCAGTTTGTGTTGTCCACTGGTAGTACACACAGGGAATTCTATGACTTCAGAAAGATCTGTTCCCTATGAGGTCATTACCATAGAAACTAGACAAATGACTGACTGTATTTCTAGTAGCGTTACCTTCAAGCTCTGTACTCCATTCAACTATGTGGAAAAAAAAAGAAACAGCAGCCTCTCTCAAGCTACATTCAAGAGCATTCTAGAATTTTGTAGTACTCTGCAATTTGGAGACTTCCCAGAAATTCACCCAGAACTCTTCTTTAACAACTTCTTTAAATATATTCCTTTACCTCTCCTTGGTGTAACTGATGAGCTCTCCAATCTCCTCCATTTCTACCACTCATTATCACACTTATTATCACAATTATTCTTTCCATTCTCAGGCCCAGAGCTCTTTTCTGCATGGGGAGTTCCCGTCACAGCAACTTAACACAAGGCAGGTTTCTAGGATTGCTTTCTTTTTTAAAAATATGGGATTTTTTTCCTCATTAGAATGAGGAATGCCGTACTCTGGCATGACTGACATTTAAGATGCATGGTTCTTATTTGGTTAGGCAATGCTTAGCAGCCACATACACTTACTGGATATATACCATGGGTATCATTAATACTTCCTCATCTGTGAAAATAACAACCAAAATATGCCAATTGAGAATGGCAAATGGTACCTGGAGGACAGACTGAAGAATCTTGTTCTCTTGGGTAACTACAAGTCAAGAGTTCAGAATGGTCCCTGTAAAGTATATAATACTTGTCTACAAGCATAGAATTGGTTAATTTTCTTGAATTTTAGTCCATTGCATACATGCACATAAAGATATATTTCCCTCATAAATTATAAATATCATCAATTAAAATTTTTAACTCTTTTGACATAAGTCCTAATTATTGTTTGGATTTCCTCAGTGTCTGTAGTTATGTCCCCCTTTTCATTTCTGATTTTGTTGATTTGGATGGTGTCTCTCTGCCTTTTAGTTAGCTTGGCTAAGGGTTTGTCTATCTTGTTGATCTTCTCAAAGAACCAGCTCTTGGTTTCATTGATTCTTTGAATTGTTTTATTTGTTTCTAATTGATTGATTTCAGCCCTGAGTTTGATTATTTCTAGCCATCTACTCCTTTTTGGTGTGTCTGCTTCTTCTTTTTCTAGTTTTTTTAAGTGAGTCATTAAGTTGCTTGAATGAGCTGTCTCGAATTTCTTCTTGAAGGCACTTAGTGCTATGAACTTTCCTCTTAGCACTGCTTTCATTGTGTCCCACAGGCTTAGGTATGTTGAGTCTTCATTTTCATTGAGTTCTAGGAAGACTTTAATTTCTTTCTTTATTTCTTCCCCAACCCAGCTGTCATTTAGTAGCAAATTGTTCAGTTTCCATGTGTGTGTAGGCTTTTTGTTATTTCTGTTGTTGTTGAGGTCCAGCGTTATTCCATGGTGTTCAGACAGGATGCAAGGGATTATTTCAATCTTCTTGTATCTGTTGAGGTTCACATCGAGAAAGGATCATCCTGAGTGAGTTGTCCCAGAAGCAAAAAGACACACACGGTATATACTCACTCATATAGACATACAACATAAGACAAACCCACTAAAATCTGTGCATCTAAAGAAACTAAGCAAGAGAGAGGACCCTAACTAAAACGCTCAATCCCCATCCTAAAAGGCAAAGAGGATGGATGTCAGAAGAAGAAGAAAACAGGAAACAACCTAGGAACCTGCTACAGAGGGCCTCTGAAAGCCTCTGCCCTGCAGACTGTCAAAGCAGATGCTGAGCCTGACAGCCAACTGACGGGCAGAGTGAATGGAATTTTATGTAAGAAGTGGGAAATAGTAAGAGCTGGAGAGGACAGGAACCCCACAAGGAGAGCAACAGAACAAGAAAATTTGAACACAGGGAACTTCCCAGAGACTTATACTCCAACCAAGGACTATTCATGGAGATAACCTAGAACCCCTGCACAGATGTAGCCAGTGGCAGTTCAGTGTCCAAGTGGGTTACATAGTAATGGGAAGAGGGACTGCCTCTGACATAATCTGATTGGCCTGCTCGTTGATCACCTCCCCCTGAGGGGGGAGCAGCCTTACCAGGCCACAGAAGAGGACAATGCAGCCACTTTTGATGAGAACTGATAGACTAAGATCAGAAAGAAGGAGAGGAGAACCTCCCCTATCAGTGGACTTGGGGAGAGGAATGCATGCAGAACGGGGAGGGGGGTAGGATCTGGAGGAGAGGAGGGAGGGGCTTATGGGGGGATACAAAATGAATAAAGTGTAATTAATAAAAAATAAAAAAGTTAAAAAAATAAAAAAAACTTTAACTCAAAAATATTACACAAAGAGATGACTTTTAGCAAATTTAGAAAAAGGACTTTAAGAAGTATCAAAGAATAGTCAAACTATTCCTGAGCTCTAGATAATAACTTTAATTTTATTTTATGAGAGTTCAGTTTTAATTGCTCATTTCAATGATTTTCAAAACCTAAGCCCCACTAAACATCATAGCATCTTTACATCCTCTTTAAACTTCGGTCAGTCTCAAGACTGAATTTATGGCTTGATGTCTCCAATTACCATCTTCAGCATAGTTTTCAGTTTAATTCTAAGCCTAATAGCTACCCCACGTGTTTCCTTGCATGCCTACCCGGCATCTCTGCACATCTGTTAGCAAACTCCGAGAGCACTGCCCTGCCATGCACTGCACATACGTCTATATATATCTAAGCCCATTTACACAATGGATAGCCATTCATAGTTTCAGAGTTCGTTATGTATGTTCCTCCCAAAATTGGTTGCAATATGAGCTCTCATCATTGTCATCAATCTTATGCTCTGCAGATAACCATTAGTTAGACGTGTTGCCCTACAGCTGGTTACTAAAAGACTCAATGTTTTATGTGATGTCTTGTACCTCAAAGCTGTTAATTACTGACTTGTGATCACAGTGTTAATTCCAAATAAGTACTGGCTATAGCTTAATCAAGTCCTTGTAGGCATATGTCCATGGAAATGATATTAACTGAGAGTACTTACTCATACATATTTTCCAACTGGAATGAAGTAGGAAATCTTGAGGAAAAAGGCCTCATATTAAAAGTTTATGCTCCTTCATTTCTTTCCTACTCTACTACAAACATAAAACTAATGGCATGTCCTCTTTCTACTTGTAACCTTATTCTTATGTGGGGTAGCAATGGCTGGTGTGTTTAAAGTCTCCGTCTAACAATAATTTCAAATTTTATTTTTAAGTATGTCACTAGAGAGATGGTTCAGCATTTAAGAGCACATACTACTCTTACAGAGAAGAAGAGTGAGGGTCCTAGCACTCATAATTAGGAAACTCACAACTGTCTGTAATTCCAGCTTCAGGGAATCTTCATACATTCTTCTTGTCTTTATAGGCACCTATAGCATGGATGTATTCACATGCCAAGACACATGATATTAATAAAAAAGAAACCAATCTTTTATATTTTATAAATATGAAAAGCATAGCTCTAATATTTTTTAAAAATATTGTGTTTGAAATGAAAACCATAGGGAAATTATTTAGTGAAAAATAATAAATAACCACACAAGGCAGTGCATTTTACAAAGGAAAAGGATGTTTCAATAAGATATGGAGTCATCACAAAATCTCGTATGTCACCAGGCCTTAGAAATGAACTTGAGGCTAGACACCTAGAAACAAATCCACTAAGAAAATATATTAGACATTTGTCACATGTTCTATTAATGCCCTCCACTTCCCCATCTCTCTCTCAGTTCTCAGAGTCTTGGTATGCATCTCAGGCTTACTTCAAACCTATAAACCCTTTAACTCAGGCTCTCATTTCCTGCTATCACAAGCCCATAGCACCATGTTGAACAGTCTATTTTGATTTGACTCAGCTGTGTTTGCAAGTTGGCTTTGATGTGCTCTCAACTTATTATAATTTCTTCTGAATCGGTGGGTTCAGATGCAGTTTTTCTGCCGATAATTCTTTATTATTATTGTTACTATTCCCATTACAGGCTGAGTGATATTTAAATCACCCTGCTCAATGTGTTTTGTTAAAATGCACATGATACAACTCTGCAGTATCCTGAGCCCAACCATTAAAAGGCAATGACACTCACTGCTCATGTACAAAATCAAACGAACAAACAAAAACGACAAAAAAACCCATCCAGATGCTAAGGGAATTACATGTGTACTGGATTTGTTAAAATCAGAATCTGGAAGAAGGGGAGTTAGTATGATGGGGAAAGGATAGGAGCTCCACAAGGACCAAATATATCTGGGCACAGGGTCTTTGCTGAGACTGACATTCAACCAAGGACCATGTATGGATATAATCTAGAACCTCTGCTCAGATGTAGCCTGTGGTAGCTCAGTAACCAATTGATTTCCCATATTGAGGGGAACAAGGACTATTTCTAACAAGAACTCAATGAGTGGATCTTTTTCCTCCCCACCCCCCAAGGGAGGAGCAGTCCTGTTAGGCCACAGAGGAGGGCTTTGAAGCCAGTCCTGAAGATACCTGATAAAACAGGATCGGATGTATGGAGAGGAGGTCCCCCCATCAGTGGACTTGGAAAGGGGCATGGTGGAGATGAGGGAGGAAGGGTGGGATTGGGAGGGAATGACAGAGCGGGACACGGCTGGGATACAGAGTTAATAAAATGTAACTGATAAGAAAAAAATAAAATTAATAAAAAAAGAACAGGGAGGAGATGAAAGTGGGGCTACAGCTGGGATACAAAGTGAATAAATTGCAATAAATAAAAATTATATTAAAAAATAATAAAACAAAAATCAGAGTCTGGGCCAAACCACCATTAACAGCTTAGGCTCAGTTGTTTGACTACAGCAGGCCAATTAAATCAACAGGTATAACTAAAAGCAGAAAGCAAGGAGATTTATTAAATGTGACCACACTGGGAAGAGGAAAAATAATATCCAGTGAGGCCCAACCTGTCATTTTGGTCTGGTAGGAGCCTTACATTTAAATAGAAGACAAAGGCTATCCATGGCTATTTTTTGGATAAGCAAGCCTTGACCAAGGTGTTGGCCTGCCCATCATTGACCCATTATTATCGTAGCTTTGGTCTCTCCTCCAGGACTTGATAATATAGATGGAATCTCTTCTTACGAGATGAGCTTCTCTTCTCCTCTGGCTGGAACAAGGCCGTATTGTTTCACTTCTTCCAATGTGAGATTCTTGGGGTAAGGATTCCAGTTCCCTATTAAAACAGGAAACCACTCTTTTAATAGTCTGATAACCAAAGAGAGAGGCATAAAATTCTCTTTAAAATACCCCATTCCTGCCAGGAAGGTTATATTCTCCACTCTGTTTTATCTCAGTCTTGAAGAAGTATATACCTGTGACTATGACAAATATTTTAAATAGGTAGAAAGAAGAGTCCCATTTACAATGGTTTCCCATAATGTTAATTAATCATGCATAACAACCATTTCCCCATTATCTGTTGGCTTCAGTTGTTTCTCAATAGGCTGGCACAACTGACTCCAATTTTTAATGTTTACTTTGAAATGTAAGCCTCAATCCTCCTTCAATTCCCCAAGTATTGGGATCTTAGGTGGAATGCTATGCTCGGGTGACTTTAATTCTAACAATCCAACCCTCTTGTTTTGGAACAACATTCCCTGAAAAAAAAAATCATTTACTAACAAGCTCACAATTTTTTATTGTCTTTTAATATTGGAATGAGATCATATCAGTCAGTCTGATCTGATCCCACATCTGTGTGTGTGTGTGTATGTGTGTGTGTGTGTGTGTGAGAGAGAGAGAGAGAGAGAGAGAGAGGAGAGAAGGAGAGAGAGAGAAATGTTAAGGAGTTACTGCCAATAACTCAGAGACAATTTTAAGCCATTAAAACACACAAAAGTGGCTTACCAATAGTCCATATTGTATTTTACTTCTGTTTGTCCTGTGGATGATATCCTAATGTCAAAAACCTATTTTTGGAGTTCTTTTGTGAAGTTTTTTTTTTTCTTTAGAACATTCACAAATAGCAATTGGTACCAAAGCTTTACACAATATAGCTTCCAAGAGAAAGTACTTCAGTACTTCTCCCAAGTATTGGCAGACAGTATTTAAGCTTTACAAAACTACAGTGAACAGGAACAGACATTTACAGAAAACCAGTCTGGAAATTAAGTCTCTGTTTTCAGGTGTGGATGGAATACACAGGTTTAAGGCATGTCTGTGATCTTTGCTCAGTCTGAATAGTCATGATGCAGTTAGGAATGCCCTAACACAAACCTGGGAAAAGGTAGAAAGCATTGCCAATTTTGGTTTGAAGCACACCAGCTTGGGAAAGTGTCTTCCTAAACCTTGCTTGAAGGCTTATACACTGCAAGAGGATGAATGCATATAAAAAATGAGAAATAATTACAATTGTTACACATAAACCTATATAGAAGTTCAGCTTATACATTTAAATAAAAAGTTAAAATATTTGGTGTAGTAAGATAATAGACATAGAGCACTGACAAGACCAAAGGTTTGGACCACTTATAAATTTATGGAATTGTGCCTACAAGGCATCCTTTCACATATTCATTGGCTATTTTAATGTATTCATCAGAGAAATGCCCTTTTAAGTTTTTGTGTATAGTAAAATCTGGTTATTTGTTTTTATAAAGTGCTGAATTGTAGACTGGGGAGGTGGATTAGTCAGTAAAGCCAGTTCTGTGCAAGCATGAGGACTTGTGTAAAGCTCTCCACGTGGAAGTCCGATGTGGGGATGCAGCCTGCTGACAGGAGAGGGCAGCAGAGAGGAAGACTGCAGGTGTTCTCTGGTCCCCAGCCTACCTGAAAAATGGACTCCAATTTAATTGAGAGACTGTCTTGAAACACAAGATGGATGGCAGCTCTCCTTTCTGAATGGTCTTGCAGACAGCAGAAAGAAGATTGAGGAGAGAAACGGTCCACAGCGGTTGTGCCCCCTGCTCCACCGCTCCATTTGGAGGGATTGGGGGTCGGTGGTGGGGGTGGGACAATGTAGAAATCTAGTGTAATGGAAACTCCCTAGAGTGACCTTAGTGAAGTCTCTTAGTAATTGGGATCAGGAGAAGAGGGGGAGCACAGGAGCCTGACTGGCCATCTTCTTTAACCAGGCAAGGTTTCCAGCAGTGGGACTGGGACAACAACCCAGCCACAAACCTTCACCAACACTTTTTCCTGCCTGCAAGATGTGCTGGAGTAATGGCGGTGCAGAACTTGTAGTAGTGGCCAACCAATGATTGGTCCAACTTGAGGCCCACACCATGAGAGGGAGCCCACGTTAGGAGAGGGAGCCCACCCCTGACACTGCATGGATGGCCAGAAACCAGTGATGGTCAGACCAGAGACAAAGGATAGAAACAAACACAACTGGAAAAAAAAGTCACTGAAATGTTTTCTAATGATTTTCTGTTATACTCATAGACCAGTTCCTGGCCTAATTGCCTTCAGAGTGGCATCATTTATCAGCTGATAGGACAGAAATAGAGACACATAGCCAAACACTGGGTGGAGCCAAGGGAACCCTGCAGAAGAAGGAAGGAATAACTGTAGGAGTCAAAGGGATCAAGAACACAAAAAGAACACAGACCAAAGAAACAACTAAGGAGGATTCACAGGGGCTCACAGACACTACAACAATCAGGAGCCCTGCATGTGTCTGAATTATGTCCTCTAGATACATGTTATGGCTATATATATCTTGTTTTTCTTGTATGACTCCAACTGTAGGCGTGAGGGAGTCTCTGACTTTTTGCCTGTGCAAACCCTTTTCCTCTTACTGGTTACTATTTCTGGCCTTGAAATGAAGGTTTATTGCTCAGTCTTATTGTGACTTGTTAAGCCATGTATGGTTGATATACCTGGGAGTCCTGCTCTTTATTTTTATTTTTATTATTATTATTATTTAAGAGAAATGAAGCAGGAGTGGATTTCAGGAGAGGTAAGGTGGGAGGATGCACTAGGAGGAATGGATGGAGGGAAACTATAATCAGGATGTAATGTATGAGAAAAGATTTTTAAAAAAATGAAGAAACAAGATAAACTGAAAAAAGTAGAGAGAGCTAGAGGAAGAGCCCTAATATTGACCACTGTCCTTATCACACACATGTATGTCCACACATGTGCACACAAGAAAACATACATACAGACAAAATGATAAATTATGTGGATTCCACATACATTTTTTGAGATTTGTTCTCATTCCTGAACTTGCTTTTTCATACTGCTGACTGCTTCCTTTGCTTTGTAAAGGTTGACCTGATGTATAAGAACATTCCAGGATCAGAAGGAAGGGAAAGAAGACCAGCCCTATCAGTGGACTTGGGGAGGGGCATGCTTGCAGAGGGTGGAGGAAGGGAAGGATTGGGATGGGAGGATGGAGAGAACCACAGGGGGGATACAAGGTGAATAAAATGTAATTAATAAAGAAAAACAATAATTAAAAGATAAAAAAGAACATTCCAGTTATTGGTTTGTGCCCTAAACACTAGTGTCTAAGTTGCTGCCACAATAGTGTCAGCCATGGTCAGGCTCAGGGCTCATGACATTTTACTTCTCCATTGACCACAGAAGTTTTGCAGTTTCAAGTCCCACATTTATGTATGTTTGGTTTCTAGGTATGATACGAGATGTGTTTAACATCTATCTTTTACATGTAGATATAGTTTTCCTATCACTATTTATTTATATGATATAAACAACCTTTCTTTATATTAGCATGTGGAGATAAAGTACAAAAACTGAAAGGCAAATATTCACGAACAATTCATTAGACCATTCACTGAAAATCAAATGCAGTTTAAGAATTCTCATCCAGAAAATATTAGTTATGTGTCTAATGTAACAATAAAAATTTACAAATCAGGGCTAATTTGGGAAAGATACTTGCTGTTAAACTTAGTGCCCTGAGTCTGATGCCTAGACCCCACAGGTTTTAAGAAGTGAATATACTCAAGCCATCTGACTGTGCATGTGTGCCTTAGCGTGCATGCATCCCATAATACACTCACAATAAAATACATAAATATAATAAAAATTCTTCTACAAATCAGACATCACAGTGTGTGCACACTCATTAATGCTCTTAATTAAAATAAAATTACACCACTCCATCCTCCCTTTCCTCCCTGCAGTCTTTCCCATGCTCCTGCACTCTCACGTTGTTAGCTCCCTTATTATTATTATTATCTGAAGCTTTTTTAAACAAATGAAATTAAAATTGAAATGATACATCTTACAGAGCAATCAGAAAACCGAAAATAAGGCAAAGAATTATATTAATATAAATAAATTAAAAATATCAATTGTTACTTTTTTAATAGATATTCTATTAAAAATTATTCATTTAAAAAGAAATGGAGAAAAATCCTTTGATGTTATTGAAACATCCTTATTATCTTTGTGTCAGTTTGTCTCTCTGTCTGTCTGTACGTGTGTGTCTGTGTGTCTGTGTGTGTGTGTGTGTGTGTGTGTGTGTTGATCTATGTCTGCACACTAACACAGAGACCAGGTATCCTACTCTATTATTTTCTCACTTGAAACAGGATATGTCACTAAATCTGTAGCTGGGCTGGTGGCTATCAGGTCCTAAGGTCTACCTGTATTATCCCTCTGCAGTTCTGTGATTTCACTCCTATAGGAGCATGTCTTATTTTTTTAAGTGGGTGCTAGGGATTTAAATTTAGGTCCTTGATTTTGTGCAACAAGCTACCCTACCCCAGTCTTCCTTTACAATCTTAGTATTCTGGAAGGCAAAGCATAATCTTATGCTAAAATAATTACAATCACATGTTGAAGGTACCATCTTTCCTTTTTTTTATCTCTCATCTTTAGAAAAGGTTAGTCATCTGGATTTGTTTTTGTTTTCTCTTTTTAGTATGATGTTCTAAATGACTGTCATGGAGCTGGGTAGATGGAAGTTATGAGTACAGGTAGCTCTTTCAGAGGACTTGGGTTTAGTTCCCAGCACCCACTTGGTGGCCCACAGGCATCTGTAACTCTAGTTTGTAGGAGATCTGACTCTTTCCTTTGACCTCCATGGACACAAAGCAAGTACATGGTACATACACATGCATGGAGACACTCATATATTCACATGCATACTTTTCAGAAATAAATGCCTGCCATTACATTAATAACATACGAGCTTCACCACCAGACAGACTCTGTGCTATGATTTGAATTTACAAAGTAGGATACATACAACTTGGGTTGTAGTTTCTCAGACTGGCTTGACTATCATTAGCTTTTGTGGTTGCATTTCATTTCATAATTCATTTTTATTTATAACCTGAAAGTCACTGTGTAGCCTAGGGTGGCTCTGAACTCATCATAAGGTTCTTTCTGTCTCAGCCTCCTGAGAGCTGAGATCATACATGTTTGCTACCATCACAAGCTCATGTTTTGTAAATAACAATTTGTCTTTATTTTGAGAATTTCATATGCATTTACATAGCTGCCCTTATTTCTTCCTTCTCCCAGGCCCTCTCAGCATACATATCTCCTTAATATATGTCCATGGATGTGGTACCATCCACTGGGGGAATGGACCACATCCCCTAAGAAAAGTACCTCTCCTCCTTGAGCAACCACCAACTGCCTATATCTCCTTGGAAAGAGGTGAGGCTTGGAATGCTTCTCTCTCATGCTTGCATGGATTTTTGCTAGTTAGAATTCAGGCTTTTCCATATCTCTCACATTTTATAGTCTACCATGTGTCTGTTGGAACAGCTGCTGATTTCTAGGCATTTAATTACATGAAACCTTTCTCATGTTCCTTTTATAACTGGTGTTTCAAATAGCAATGACCCAGTTAGGAGCATATAGTTGAATGTTTGGTCATTATAGAGTGCTGTTGCTTGAGAGGAGTTAGGTGTAGCCTTGTTGGATATAGTTTTGTTGGAGAAACTTTGGCACTGTATGTCTTCCTCAACTGTTCTTCATGTTGCCTTTTGAGAAAGGTTCTTTCACTGAACCTGAAGATCATGAATTTGGCTAGGAAGTCGCAGGGATCTTCTTGTTTCACATTCCCAAGCACTGGGATTATGGGCATGTGCTCACATTGGCAGATTTTCATAGAGATGCTGGGTATCTAAACTCAGGTCTTGTTCAGAAAGAATTTTACCATCCCCATGGTCTTTAATGTAAGCATCAGTGATTTCTTAATAAATTAGGGTCTTTTGATATGGTATATGGAAATTAAAACCAGGCTAAGTTGGAGGGATGTCAGCAAGACTGAGCTGAGATAATTTTATTGAAAGCAATCAGAATTTCTCTACCCTCATCAAAGTGAGAATATAATGGTGTTTGCAAGGAAGAATAAAATTGTAGTTGTCAGAATACAATGATGTTTGTGAACTATACAGAGCATACAAGAATAATTTGTTATGCAAAACTTCTGTATATTTTACTCACTTCTGAGGAACACAGAGATACACAGCTGGCCTGAATGCTCAACTCTCTGAGGAATGGCCTCAGTTTCTCAGGAACTGAAAGGCACACAGTGCCCCAAGAGCAACAGAGTCTAACCTAAGAGATCTGTGACTCCAATGGTAGCAAGACATGTCCAACTCCATGATTGCCTACACTTTATAAGAGTTATTTATAATTTTGTGCCTGGTGAATCATGTGTCTCTATTCACCAAGATTCTATATTTACAACATTTTTCCCTGATTTTTCCATTCATGTCATTAATATTTGTACATCATTCTAGACAAACACATTCAATTAGCTACTCTGTACGCTCCTAAAGCATTCTCAAAAATTAGTTGGGGTAGAGGTTTTAGAAATTTACCTCAACTCTTACTTTTCCTTGGTAGAAGCAGCCTGGCATGGCTTTTGTCATCTTTGTGTGTGTGTGTGTGTGTGTGTGTGTGTGTGTGTGTGTGTGTGTTTGGTATATTTGCCTCACCAGCTCAAATGACAATCTCTTTTTCCCCCAAAGTGGCCACACTTTATCAAGCTTGTCAATCTGAAGAGTTGAAAGGCAAGAAATAGTGATTTTGACATCCACGAAGAAACAGGGACACTGAGGATCTGCATTATTTCCTCTTCTCTCTAGAAAACCTCTCAAGAACAAAAATAATGCTGCACTAGGTCTTTGTGAGGTCTTTCAGAAATATGTCATGCTGGGCATATGAACCAGCTCTTTCTTTTGCTTGATTGATAGTATGGAATTTCTAAAAATCTTTAAGGATGCAAGAATATCTACTAAAGGGTGCTCTACACATCACTGTTAGTTTGGTGAGTCTGGTGATATGTTTTGCTATTCTCTTGAGGACTTTCAATGAGTTTATGGTACATACAAACCAAGGTTCTTTGCGAAGTTTTACTGAAACAGTGTGTTTGTAGAAGATCTAGGTCCCAGAGCTTCCTTCAGCAAGATGGGAGGCAGAGAAGAATCTCATGAGTTCACAGGTAAATAGCATTACCTCTAAAGCACAGTGAAATGGTAAACAACAAAGAAACACTGCCTCAAACACAGTGGTAAGGAAGGAGCAACACACACACACAGACAAACACACACACATACCACTTAAAGATTTAACGACTTGATCTTAAAGTCTTTGCTGTTGGTGTTCTATTCAGGAAGATGCCTCTTGTGTTAATGAGCTCAAGGCTCTTCCCCACTTTTTCTTCTAACAGATTTAGTGTATCTGGTTTTATGTTGAGGTCTTTGACCCATTTGGACTTTAGTGTAGGGTGATAAACATGGGTCTATTAACATTTTTCTACAATTAGACACCCAGTAAGACCAGGACCATTTGTTGAAGATGCTGTCTTTTCCCCATTGTATGGTTTTTGGATTCCTTGTCAAAAATCAAATATCCATAGGTGTGTTAGTTTATTTCTGGATCTTCAATTCCATTGATCCACCAGTCTGTTTCTCTACCAGTACCATGCCATTTTTATTACTGCTGCTCTATAGTACAGCTTACGACCAGAGATGGAGATACCTCCAGAAGATCTTTTATTATACAAGATTGTTTTAGCTATTTTGGGGTTTTGTTTGTTTGTTTTCTTTTGTTTTTACATATGTAATTGAGAATTGTTCTTTCAAGGTCTGTAAAAAATTGTGTTGGTATTTTGATGGGAGTTGCCTTAAATCTGTAGATTGCTTTTGGTAGGATGGCCATTTTTACTATGTTAATCCTACCGATTGATAAGCACAGAAGATCTTTACATCTTCTGACATTTTCCTCATGAAACTGAAAAGCTTCTGTAAAACAAAGGAGACTGTTAATAGAACAAAATGACAGCTTACAGACTGGGATAAGATTTTCATCAACCCTACATCTGACAGAGGGCTAATATCCAGCATATATAAAGAACCTAAGAAATTAAACCAAATAAACCAATAAACAAAGTAATCCAATTAAAAAAGATGGAGTACAGAGATAAAGAGAGAATTCTCAACAGAGGAATATTGAATGGCAGAAAACACTTAAAGAAATGCTCAATGTCCTTAGTCAATAGGGAAATTCAAATTAAAATGAAACTGTTATTCTATCTCATAACCATCAGAATGGCTAAGACACATGATGGAGAGTTATGGACACAGAAGGACCTTCCTCTATTGCTGGTGGGAATGTAGTCTTGTACAACTTCTTTGGAAATCATACTGGCATTTTCTCAGTAAATTAGGAATAGTGCTACCTCAAGATCAAGCTCTACCACTCCTAGGCATATTTCCAAAATATGCTCAAGTCTACAACAAAGACTCAACCATGCTCAAGCATGTACTTAGCAGCTTTATTTGTAATAGCCAGAATCTGGAAACAACCTAGATGTCCCTCAACTGAGGAATGGATACAGAAATTGTGGTAAATTTACAAAATAGAATACCACTCAGCAATTAAAAACAAGGAAATCATGAAATTTGCAGGCAAATGGATGGAACTAAAAAAGATCAACATGAGTGAGGTAACCTAGAGACAGAAAGACAAATAGGTATATATTTACTTATGAGTGGATATTAGCCATATAATATATGATAAACATACTAAAATCTATAGTCCTAAAGAAGGTAAACAAGGAAGATCATAGGTTAGAGGATGAAACCTCATTCAGAAGGGCAAATAGAATAGACATTGAAAGTAGGAGAAGACAAAGAACAGGAGAGAAGCCTTCCACAGGAGGGCTCGGAAAGACTCCACTCATCCCAGTATCACAGGAGATGCTGAGACTCATAGCCAAACTGTGGGAAGAGTGCAGGGAATCTTATAGAAGAAGGGGGAGATAGAAAGACCTGGAGGGGACAGGTTCTTCACAAGGAGACCAATATATCCAAAAAACATGAGCCCAGGAGCACCTGCCAAGACTGATACTCCAACTAAGGACCATGCATGGAAAGGACTTAGCATCCCTGTTCAAAGGAAGCCCATTGGTTGCTCAGTTTCCAAGTGAGTACCCTAGAAAGGGGTACAGGGGCTGTCTGTGACATGATCTCAGTGGCTGGCTCTTTATTCACCACTCACTAGGTTGTGAAGCCTTGCCAGACCACAAAGGAAGGTGATGAGGCCAGCCCTGATGTGACCTGATAGGCTAGGGTCAGATAGAAGGGGAAGAGGTCCTCCCCTATCAATGGGCTAAGGTTGGGTTATGAGGGAAGAATAGGAAGGTTGGTGGGCCTGGGAGGAGACAGGAGGAGGAGTAAAAGCCAGGGTACAAAGTGAATAAATTGTAATAATAAGCAAATAAATAAATTAACAAACAAATATAAAAGATTTAACAACTTATTTAGAATTGATAGCAAAAAAGCTTTGATTATACTACAACCTATGTCATTATTAATATTTATCTCATCATATTCTTCAGAAATTACATTTTCATATTTTATTCACTAATACAGTTACATGGTATTTGTTAATTTTCATGCTTTTAAACTTTTAAATTAAATGCCCGATTTTAAAGTTATTGTTGTACCATCATTATGGTATTCAGTATTCTGTTTCTTTCTATTTACCATCATAACAGATCTATTTTTATTTCTGTTCTTCTATTTACTATGAACAGTACTTGTAAACATTTCTCATAATGCATGTCTAATTGCTATGAACACACTTCAATTTCCTTATCTAAAGCTTTATTCCTTCATTTCTGATGAGGTCAATTGTCACTATATTTGTTTGACAGTCTTTCTCTCACTTTGAGTATTCATTACATTTTATTCTAGACTTATAACATCTGTTGAGAAATTAACTGATGGTCTTAAGAAAGTTCCCTTGCATTTATCAGTCACTTTTCTCATATCTTTTGATATTTTGATTACAGTGTTTTGGGAATCATTCTAGTTGGAATTTCTTGGTCTTATTAAGTTTAGGTATCTATTTCCCTTTCAAGTTTAGAAATATCTTGCTTATTATTTTTTTCCAATAATCTCTCTCCTATTTTCCTCCGACAATCTTTTCTGAAACCTTCCTACAATATATATATTGGATGGTGATTTATGAATCATTTAAGTTTTTGTCAATTTTCTTTATTTCTCCTTTCTGCTTTTTTTAAACCAGTAGTTCGAAAAAAACTTCTCTTTAATAATTCTTTCTTGGCTAAATAAAGGCAGATATTGAAACTTCTATGGCAGTATCATCTCAATTACAGTATTTTTCATTTACAGAATTTCTATTTATACATGCCTTACAATTTCTGTCTCTTTGTTGATATCCATACTCTATTCTGTTCCTTTTGATAATTTTTTTTTCTGTTGAATAGTTCATTGCAGTATTTGGGGGCTTTATTTGATATTTCAAGAAAGTGTTTTAAAGTTCTCTTTAAAGTTCATTTCATTGGGACACATTTTGTTCTTTTGATCGGTACATATTTTCTTAGTTCATCACATGCCATATTTTGTTGTATTTGTTAAAATTAAAAACAAACAAACAAAACAATCTACCTCTTCAAGACAGGGACATACAGGGAAGTTTAATTAGGTGCCCAAGCCAAGGACTCTGAGTATTCTTTGGGTCTGTGTAGACATCCATCTGTTGCAAGTTCAAGTGTGTTTGGTTTCCCAGTTAAAAAATGTTTATGAGTGTCTTTTCCAGGGTTACAATCTGTTGTTCCTTCTGGTGTCTTTCCTGAAGTACTGTGGTTTCTCGGTTGGCATAACATGCTACAAAGCTGTCCTCAGTTCTAAATGGCCCAAGGGCACCAAAATATACCGATAGGGGGATATACACTGAAGTCAGTTTGATAGGAATGGGTTCATTGGGCATCATTTTGATTTCTAGTTGGCAGAAAACTGGCTCTATCCATAGTCTTCTACTGCCTACCTGAGGCTTAAAGTTCTAGTTATTATTCCTTCGTATTTGCAATGTTTCACAGTGGCTTCAGCAGAATGTTGTTCTGAGTAAACTCAACAGTGTTTTTTATTTTTTTAAATATAAAAGTACTTATTTTATTTCAGGTTTACATGTGTGGGCGTCTGCAGAGTCTAGAAGTGGGTACCTGATCTTTTGGAGTTGGAGCTATAAGCCGTTGGGAGCTGCCTGACAATGGTGCTGTGAACTGAACTCAAGTCCTCTGGGAGAGAAGGAAGTGCTAACAGCCACTAAGCGGTATTTCTAGTCCCTCAATGTCACTCCTCAGACATTTTAATGGAGTCATTAGAGTCTTCTTGGTAATGCAACCCTTCATTTCCAAAGTTCCCATGAGGACTTTTTAGGTCATAGAGAGTTGTGCAATTATTATGTAGAATCATGGATTCTATTTTGCTGATGCAATATCTTAGAACTTTACACTTTTAACACTATTTATTATTGCTCAACATTACATTCTCATTTGTAATGCATAAGAAATGTTTAGATAACAACTTGTAATTGCTCTTTGTTTTAGTATTTTTTCCTTCAATATTTTTCTATGAATCTTAAACCTTGCTGTCTTCCTATGTAAATAAGCTTTATTTAACATCATATCCAATGCATTCTCCATAAAACAATAACCTATTCATAGAATCACTTGAACTTTTGTGATATTCAGATCTATGAATATTTTATAGTTTGTTTGAGCATTTCCTAATCTTGAACCATATATATATATATATATATATATATATATATATATATATATATATTGCTAGTGTCACTAAAAACATTGATCTTCACCTGAACTTGGAGTTGATCTAGCCAAATGGCTAAAGGCATAGAGTTTAAGTAAGATATTTTTGGTGCAATGTGCATGATTTTTGACAATTTTCTTCATGTTCTATGTCTGTTTTTTTACCTATTAAATATGGTAATAGATTATATGATTTATAAAGATATTTATTATAGGTTAGTTAGAAACTACTTACTGCTTCTTCTCTAGAGGTAGGATTTTTAAATGTCTCCAGGCTATAAATTTTGAGGTCACTTTACTTGATTATGAGTATTGAATAATACTCAGAATAGAACATAGATCTAACAAAGGTCTGTCCTTTTGGGTATGTGTGTGTGTGTGTGTGTGTGTGTGTGTGTGTGTGTGTGTGTGCACATATGCACATTCATGTTTGCACAGGCAGCACTGTGTGCATGTGTGTATAAAGGCTAAAGGAAAACCTTAGGTGCTGTTATTCGAAAATATCATATAATGTGTATCTTATGTTGAAAGAAGATTTTTAGTGGCCTGTATCTTGCCAATTAGGTCAGAATGGCAGGCCAGTGAGCCTCAGGGATCTACTTGTATTCTTTGCCTGTTCATTTGTGTTATAAATACAAGTATGTATCCATGTACTTTTTATACTGTGGGTTCTTGGAATTGAACTCATGTCCTTGTTCTTGTAAAGCAAGCATTTGATTGTTTGAACCATCTTTTCAGCCCAATTTTATAGGCATTTGTGGTTTTTAAAATATTAAGCATTAATTTTTTTTAAAAAATGAACTATTTCTTAAATTTCAGTTAACCTGAGCCCGCTGTAGTAAGCAGTCAAGGTTTTAGTTGTTGGAGAATAGTACACATTTATTCCTCTCAGTCACGGTCATTCAAATGGAAAGTTTTTGCTAAGTGTCAACTTGAGGGAACTGGCAGGCTATGCAGCTGAAATTGAGGCCCGTGAATAGTCTTTCCACATTGAACCTGTAAGCACTACAGCTGAGCATTTTGCTTGAGAATCAATTTACCTTTTCCTCTATTTTTCAGACACAGATTCAAAACTAAACTCTCATTGTAAGTGTCTATAATATTTGAGAAATGGACAGGTAAAGTTAGGAAAAGTTCGTGGAAAAGGAAAATAAGTTTTCTTATTTATTATTGAGACCAATTTAAGCTAGTATTTCACATAATAATTACCACTTCTCTGTAAAATTGAGCCTTGAATCTTTATTCTAGTGAAGACTAGAATACTGCTGTTAAGAGAAATGCACAAGAAACAGATTTGAGCCTGAGTAACAAAGTAGTCATGGATAAAGGTAAATTATTCTTTCTTTCTAAAATTAATACTTTACAGAACTACAAACTACAAGTTAATCAGGGGAAGTAAAGTTCAGAAGAAGAATTGAGGGTTGGAAGGTGGATCAGTGGGAAAGATCACTTATTGCTCAAACATGAGAACCCAACTTCAAATCTCAAGCACCCACATAAAAGGCCAGCAACCTCTAACTCCAGTACTATGGAGGCAGAGAAAGGGGGATCACTGAGCTCATTGGTCACTAACTTACCTCTAAGTTCAGTGAGAGACCTTCCCTTAAAATAACAATAATACCTGATGGTCTCATTTAGCCTTTACATGGCCATAAAGGAATAGACACCTGCACACACATGTGCTCATATACCACACTCACATACTCACGCACTTCCACACATATCAAATAGATTTTTAACAATTTAGGAAACAGGAACTAAAGAATTAAAGCCACACCTTATTCCTGTGGAGGCACTGGTGTGATTGTGTAATTTGGAGGCTAAAATTATCATGGATGTTAGACACATGCAAGTAAGATAGTAAGATCACATAAGAAAGCCAGTCTTTAAAACAAAGATCTAAGAAAAGTTCTCACTGCATATTTATTCATCTGTAAGTCCTTCAACAATTGTCTGGTGACAAGCTCTGTTTTCTGGGCAGCAGTCTTATCAATCCAGAGAAAAACTAAGTATATTGTTAATAAAGAAAGACAACCAACAAAATAGAACTTTCTAGAGGTTTAACATACAATAAAAGTAACATACCCTTCTGCATCTTCTGTAAACATCTATTTTCAGCCAACAGTAATTCAACTTTTCAAGAAAGGAAATGCTTTTTCTGCATATAAAATAAGCATAAGTCCATTTTGCCAAGAACACTTAGTGTTTCTGTGTTATGAAGTATCATGGAGCTGGAGATGGCATACACACCAGCTGACAGTGTGTTTCAGTAGCTCTTTGGGGTGACACTCACATTTGGGGTGGCACAGGACATTGGAAAGTGCTGGAAATGGGCTGTGATCCCTAGATCCAGCCAGCATTAGTGATACTCTAAAGTGTTTTTATGATCAGTGGTGGTTGAGCTCATGGGTGAGCTCAGTCCTGTCATGGGTGTGGCAGAGTGGGGATCCATGATCCAAATGACAAGGTACCAAAGTGGGCTGCATGTGGCAGGTGGGTCCTCTCCTGAGGATTCAGTGGTTGATGTATGTGCCTCCAATCCTGGACACAGAACCTGCACCTAAGAGAAAATGTCTGAAATAAGGCAACTATATGAATGTTTGAATGCCTGGAGCATTAAAATAAAGATATTTTAAAAAATAAGCATAACAAAGCTGAAGAGATGAATCCATCACCTACCAGAGTGAACAGTTGAGGCATGTTGGGTGTGGTACAATTTGGAAAGTCAAAATAGACTGTGAACAGCAGTAAGAAGACCTTAAAGCTGGGCTATGGCACAATCCAGATGAGACAAACAATATTTTGTCATTGCAGTGAATGCATTTTTCAAACACTTGTAAATACACGTTTTCCTCCCACACCCAGCTCCTGAAATAATGACTCTAAAGCTGAAATACATTTACAAAACTCAAGGCCAATATAGCTCAGAGTTTTTCCTGATTTGCTCATAACTAATATCTCATTTGCTCTAGTCTTAGTTCTGCCGCTTGGCTGGTTACCTCTGCTCAGTTTCATATGCCCATCTTCTTTGGAATCCTAAGTTAAATCTGCCTCTGACTATCTCCCAGAGTTTCTCTCTCTCTCTCTCTCTCTCTCTCTCTCTCTCTCTCTGGAACTCTCATCTTCTTATTTCCTGCCTCAGCTAACAAGCTGTTAGATTTTTATTGACAGGTGATGCTTCCATGCAGATACAAGAGATTTCTCCTACACACAGTTCAAAGTAAGGCCTGACAGTTATATGTGTGTTCCTTATTACTTCACATCTTACTTGTAGAAAAATTCAAGCTAAATTTATCTTAGTTAGTAATCCAGCATTAATTTATTGTGTATAATCAGGTGGGCCAGCCAATGTTTATGTACCAAGTATCACTCTTCCCCTCCAAGCATTAACTGGGCCTAAACATGCTCAGATTCTAAGATGAGACAGATCAGGTTCAGTCTGGGTAGTGTGGCTGTTGTCCACAAGAGTCCTGACCTCTTTTCTTATCCCATGTCTAGCTTCTGATTTCCCTATACTTCCAAACTTCTTATCTTCTCACATCTCTGATTATGAGCAGTTTCACCTACAACTCATTTGTTTGATTTCAACTTGGGTGATAATTTGAACATAGTGAGAATGTCATACTGGGTGGATAAACATCAGCCTTATTGAGGCAAAGGGAATAATCAAAACTAATGAGGATGCAAAGATTAAGAAGAATTAAGAAGATATAAAGAAGACAGAGAGGGAACCAGATGTTCATGGACTTGTAGGACATTAATAAGTGATCAACATATAGTTATGGAGATCATAGAAGAGAATAAGATGAAACATGTACAAAAATACCAGAAAGAAAAAAGTAGTTTTAAAAATAATTTTAAAACATTGCTATTTGTAAACTTTTAGTGAGAAATATAAGGTGACTGAGGATATTATAGCTGATTGAGAATTGAGTCCAATTTAAATTTCTTTTAATATTTAAATTATTTTTTAATTTTTTTTCACAGATGAATTTTTTATTTGTAATGAATTTGTGTCACTTCACAGGTTTATACACACATGTAAACAAACATTTTTTCAATTTTTTAATTTTAATTTTTATTAATTACACTTTATTCACTTTGTATCCCCATATAAACTCCTCCCTCTTCCCCTTCCAATCCTACCTTCCCTCCCCCTTCTCCATGCATGGCCCTCAACAAAGTTCACTGATAGGGGAGGTTCTCCTCTCCTTCCTTCAGATCCTAGTCTATCAGATCTCATCAAAAGTGGCTACATTGTCTTCCTCTGTGGCCTGGTAAGGCTGCTTCCCCCTCAGAGAGGAGCTGATCAAAGAGCAGGCCAATCAGTTTATGTCAGAGGCAGACCCTGTTCCCATTACTATGGAACCCACTTGAACTGCCATGGGCTACATCTGTGCAGGGGTTCTAGGTTATCTCCATGCATGGTATTTGGTTGGAGTATGAGTCTCAGGAAAGACCACTGTGCTCAGATTTTTTTGGTTCTGTTATTCTCCTTGTGGAGCTCCTGTCCTCTCCAGATCTTACTATTTCACACTTCTTTCATAAGATTCCATGCACTCTGCTCAACAGTTGGCCATAAGTCTCAGCATCTGCTTTGACAGTCTGCAGGGCAGAACCTTTTAGAGCCCTCTGTGGCAGGCTTCTAATCTTGTTTCCTGTTTTCTCTTTCTGATGTCCATCCTCTTTGCCTTTCGGGGTGGAGATTGAACATTTTAGCCACAATCCTCCCTCTTGATTAGTTGCTTTAGGTGTACAGATTTTAGTAGGTTTATCCTATATTATGTGTCTATATGAGTGAGCATATACTGTGTGTGTCTTTCTGCTTCTGGGATAGCTCACTCAGGATGACCTTTTCCAGTTGCTACCATCTAACTCTTCACAATTCTGAAATCATACCCCATTCTCCTAAAGCTAACTAAATATCATGCGAAACCAGAAATGTGTGCAGTTAAGAATGAGATACAATCATCTTGTACATTAGCATCTTTACAACACACATCCTACAGGAAAGAGGAGTCCTCAAGTATGAAATTATAAGGCAAAGCACTTATAATTTAAAGCATGCCTTATAATTTCAAGCACTATAAAAAAGTTTTTCCAAAAGATGAAAGAAAATAGAGCTTTACCACTACGACAAAAAAAAAAAAAAAAATCTTTGGTAAAACCAGGGAGATGACACCATTGACAAAGCACTGACTTTACAAGGACTTAAGATCAATTATTCACATAAAAGAGCAGGTATGGTTGCAAACTTGTAATCCTGGCTTTGGGGAGGTGAGGAAGGCTGATGCCTAGGCTCTCTGCCCAGACAGCCTAGTTTCATCAGTAAGTTCCAAGCTAGAGAGAAGAAAAGACACACACACACTCACACACACACACACACACACACACACACACATACACACACACATGGAGAGAGAGAGAGAGAGAGAGAGAGAGAGAGAGAGAGAGAGAAAGAGAGAGAAACTGTCTGAAAGCAGGTGAATTATAGTGCTGAGTATAGCACTAGAGGTTAAATTCTGGTTTCCACATGGCTGCACACAAACGCGCACATGAATCCCCACATACACAGGCAAGCACATATGTACAGACACACTCATACACATGTGTGCATGCACACTTGCACACAGACACATGAAAACACACAGAGAACACCTGCACACTTGCACACAGACACATGAAAACACACAGAGAACACCTTATAGCTATTTTACAATAAATGTATTGACAATGCTCTATGATACAGTGGAAGGATCAGAAATTATGTAGCAATTAAAATCAGTGTGAAAATCTACTCAGTCAGAAATAAACATGAGTGATATGGAAATTGAAAATGTAACCCCTCAGATTTAGAAACTCATAGGTGAATTGAGTAGTAGGTATTTTAATAGAAGCTTGAAAAATTTCTTTGAATCAACACAGAAAGTTGTGTATGAAGAAGAAAATATAAATAAGAACTGAGAAGACTGAGAAGACATGCAGGGAAGATGCATCATAAAAATAAAATTGGACTTGCAGAGGGATAAGCTGCTGTCAATAATGATAAAACAATGTTTTTGGAGAAAAAGTCTTTATATTTCCTAAAATATAAAGGTAGAAGCCTTGTAGAAGGGACATTCCAGACCTTGAGTAGTATCACAAAGTTAATTCGTCTCTAAAGCTATCGAATGTCTGGACAGAACTTCAGAAATAAAATCATAAGACAGAAAATGACACACATGGAAGAAAAGTACATGATGGGCATTCTATACACCATGATCATAACAGAAGACTGTTCTATATGTCCTACAGGGAAAAACTTCAAGCAATGAGTCTATATATTGCTATATGAAACAGTAAGCACAAAATAAAATGTCTTCAGGTAACACTAATGACATCCCAGAAACTCTCAAAGGGTACTGCCGCAGGGTCAGAATATTACTATATTTTAAAGTGTATCAGTTCCTACTTCTCCAGCTGTGCTAGAGCCTTTTTATTCCTATCATGGTGTTTTGATGCCACAGGGATTATTATTTTATTCAAAAAATCTTCTATTATGTTTTCTATATTCAATCATTATAAAGTACATAATTTATTTGTAATGCATAAAAATTTTTATGCTTTTAAGCTTTCTATGAATGAAGTTAAATGGCACTAAGGATATTCACCTTCTTATGTTGTGATCTGCACCACCCAAAAACATTTTCTGTCTGCCAAACAGTCTCCCCATGCATGACTTTCTAAACTCGGTGCCTATTAACTAGTTCTCCACATTTTTGTGTGTATGAAATTTACTGTTTAAGGGAGAAAACTAACTTTCTCATGGTTCAGGTATATGTGCTACTGAGCTTAGCTTGGTGGCACTGAGGATTTTCTCATCAGTACATCCTAGCATATGAATCTATATTCTTCTTTGTAATTAACGTTTCTGATGTCAAAGTGATGCTGGCTTCACAGAATTAATTTTTGTGTGTTTGTGGCTCTTTGAATTTTTGGAAGAAATTTGAAAGGGTTGCTATTAGTTTTTTTGTTTTTTGTTTTTTTTTTTTAAGAAGACATATGTTATGCTTGTATGTATCTGTGTGAGTTTACACATGTGAGTGCAGTGTCCATGGAGTACAGAAGAGAGAGTGAATCCACTGAATCTGGAGTTCCAGATGTGAACCATATGACCTAGATGCTCAGAAATGAACTCAGATCCTCTACAAGAGCTACATGTGCTCTTAGCTGTTGTCTGTGTACAAAAACTCAGAGCAAGCCACTTGGCAAATAGTTCCTGGAGTGTAATTCAAGCCATCAACCCAAAACACTGCAAGAAGGGAGCTCCAGTGGAAATAGGAAATTAGCAAAAGACATTTAAGAAAACAAACGTGAGAATTAATATTTATGAAAAAACAAATGAAACTCTGTCAGCGTATTCTATACATACAACAAAACTTGGAGAAAATCACAGGCAATGGCTGCAGCTAATATTTACAAGTTCTGTACAACTATTAAGCCATTACTGGTATTTCAAGATTTGTTGGAAATGCTTTCATACATTCAAATTAAGCTTTCAATACATACAGACAAGTGTACAAAGAGTCAGAATAGAGATTATATTTTTAACTTTATAATATAAACTTTCTAGACACAAAGGGAAATTGAATAGTGGGAAGTATTTTTCCTGATAAAAAAATGCCATGCACAGTATGGCCTAGTGTGCGTGGGCAAACTAAGGAAGAAAATTCTATAGGGGACCAGGAGTCTAGAGAAAATTTAAGTTTGCTTTTCGACCCCTCATTGAGCAACTCAACACTGATTCATTTGCACTGTTTGTCTAGAAAAACTGTGCAACTAAGCTTTTCCTGGGGACAGGAGAATAAGATCAGAGCAGGGCTCAGCTCTGAGGGCACCAGGGTGACCCTAATAGGTACAGGCACTTTGTCTCTAAGCATCACCTTCTCTTACCACCTGGAGGGATAAGAACAATCAACGAGGGACTCTTAGAAATTAACAGCCCCTCCAGTATACACTGAAATAATTACAGTAGTGTTGCAAAAGCTGACAAGATAATGATGTAATACTAAAGAATTGTCTTTGAAGACAACATAGGATATTTTCTACGTCAATTATGAATATGAAACCAGTATAAAAAGTCATTTATCATACTGGGTGGGCTTATCAACTATCGCCTAATGACGCTCTTAGAACAACCTGCTAATTTTATTGTCCTCAATAACTTATTTTGTTTGTTTCTTGCCTGTGTGCCTGTGTCTTGGCTTGAATCTTCTCCTCGAGTTGTTCTTCTCTACATAGTTTTCATCCTCTTTAAAACTCCAATTTCCATGGCAGCTCCAAGAAGCCAGTCCTACATGTGCACACAGAAAAAGTGTTGATTGTATCATGGCCACAGACATTCTGTGATAACTAATCTTGCCTTGTTTGGAAGTAGAATCATCTAAAAAGCTCACCTCTGTGAAAGTCTGTGATGGCACTTCCAGGAAGAAGTAACTGAGGAGGGAAGTGTATTTCTGAGAGGGCACAATACCTTCCTGTGGTGGCCCAGGTGTGAAGAGGTCAAAGGAGGAAACAATACTGCTTGTCTGTCTTTTTTTCCTGTTGGTGAGTGAGTCTATAATGTTCTTGTTGATCAGTTCTTGTGGCATCCAGGTCTCTACACAGTACAGCTACTAAGTTCTCAACCTCGCCAGCATACAGACAGCCATTATTAGACTATTTGCTCTCAGGCATAAAAGCCAATTTTTCCAGTGTGTGTGTGTGTGTGTGAGTGTGTGTGTGTGTGTGTGTGTGTGTGTGTGTGCAAAATGTCAAAATCTGAAAAATCAGACTTCCATGCAGCAAGGAAAAGTATGTGAGTTGAGGAAGCATTTTAAACACACATCGACTGATAATTTCAGAGCTGCTGAAAATATATCTCATTGGATAAGGATTATAGAAACCTACAAATGTTAGGAGGAAGTTACATTCATACCTAGAATAGTTAATATTTTGACGATATTTTCTTAAATTCTGGGTGGCCTAGACTTTGCTATGGAGTAAAAGATGACCTTGAGCTTCTGATTCTTCAGACTCTGCCTCCTGATTGCAGTGATGACAGGCCTGCCCCTATCATACATGGTTATTAGAGTGCTGAGATCAAGCCCAGGGGCTCAAGCATGTTAGGTAAACACTCTGCCAACTGAGCTACATGCTCAGCCTGTAGATTTAATTTCCATATGCAATTTCTAATATGTCTCATGGATGGAAGTGAGTAGTCTACACAGAATCTGACTTGTTTGAACCTATCTTTAGGGTACCAGAAACACTGGGAGGACAATTTTAAAATGTTATTAAAAACTTTTGTCTTCAAGTTTACATCATGATAAATTATTGTTTAAAATGAATGAAATTGTATTAGAGATATTTCAAGAAGATTCGTCAGATTTATTGCTTAAAATTCTACTTTAAAAGTTGTAACAAAGCAATTAGTCTAGAATAGGAGAAAAACAGTGTAAGAGAAAGCACAATTGAGGTAATAAATATATCTGTGAAACTCCTTTGATATACATGTTTTTTAATGAAAATGATTTCAAGTTTGGTGTCTATGTGTATATGAAGCTATCAGTTTGAAGCCTTTAAATATACACAATATATGCCAAATATGCCTCACAGAATGTGAAACTGTGTCATCACAATAATAAAGGGTATTGTATCTGGAAATTTCTTTGGGAACTGCAAAGAGGGGAAGGCTGAACAGATGGTTCAATAGGTAAAAGGCTTCCCACATGCAAAAGTACTTGAGTTCAGATCCCCAAAACGCTGGTAAATCTGAATGTCACAATACAAATTTATAATCCTCACCCATACCCCTAAAGGAATTTGCGAAGGAGAGGCAGAAGAATTTCAAAATCTCTGTGCCAGCTTGCAAGTCGTAAGCGATGCTGATCAAATTGAAAATCTGTCACTAACAAATTGGAAAAGAAAACTGACACTCCAGGTTGTCCTGTGACTTACATATATTTGTTGTAGCTGCAAATGTCTACACTGACTGGAACATGGGTAAATGCATACACATGTAAACATACAAATGCACACACATACAAATACACACATACAGTGAGAGAGAGAGAGAAGAAGGATAGGTTGAGGCAGAGGGCAGGAGAAAGAACCACATCTTTTCCTGATGTTTCTTCTTATAAGGCAATTAATCTTATTGTACAAGTGTCCATCCTTGTGATCCCGTTAAGTTCACTTACTAACTTACAGAGCCCAGCAACCAGATCTCGGAGTTCACTAGCCTGTCTGCTCTTATTAGTGAGTTCCAGGTTCCATGAGAAATGAGGTGGAGGGCAATTGAGAAAAATATCTCCAGTGACCTCTGTCCTCCACAAACTTGTGCATACATGTATACACAAACACATGCAAACTCAGAATAAGCAAAGAAACAAAAATCTCTACACATATCTGACCTAATTATGATAGCTAATGTCATTGAGCTTACAGGATCTACGAGGAATAGGGATAAAGAAAGGTGCTAAATGGGAATAGCTTCCAGCTACACAGGGAGAGTGGGTTCTGCAATAGATGACCACAATAAATAATTTAGGAGCATGTATTTCAAAACTGTAGAAGAAAGATGATGGAAGTTCTCACCACAAAGAAATTATGTGTTTAAAGAGACTGACATGCTATTTACCATAACTTAATCACTATACGATGTAAACTGATTGAATTACATATTAGAGGACTGCCTTATTCTTTTACAAAAAAATGAAATTATTTGAACTTAACATTCAAGAATACTGTTCAAAGTCTTGAGAAAAAGAGGCTCATCTAGCAGTAACATGCATTCCTAGAGATTATGAATGGTCTTTTACAAGTAAAAGAACTATCTTGAGAGGTGGGAAGATAACTCACTTGGTAAATTGCTTGCCTTGCTAGCAAGAAGACTTCAGTTTCAGCTGCAGAACTCCTGCAAAAAGAGCCAGACATGATGGTACACACTTGTAGTCCTTACATCTTGGAAGCAGAGACAACTGGATGTCTGAAGTCTCACAAGCTAGCCAGGAAATCGTGCATGGAGAGTTCCACGGCAGTGAAAGAGAGACTGT
The DNA here is from genome assembly GCF_907164565.1 of Psammomys obesus. Classification (NCBI taxonomy): domain Eukaryota; kingdom Metazoa; phylum Chordata; class Mammalia; order Rodentia; family Muridae; genus Psammomys; species Psammomys obesus. The sequence goes on along the minus strand of NW_026585504.1, from coordinate 51,971,330 downwards.
CTTAATAACAAAGAGGGTGAGAGGTAATGGCACTTAAGGAATGACACTGATGTTGTCACCTGATCTCCACATGAATACACACAGATATGAACACACACACTCACATAAACACACACACATTCAAATTTTTAAATAAATAAAGGAAATAGATGCAGCTGCCCATGAACTCAACACAGGTGATTTGCTTGTATTGGTTTATAGGAAAAGCATAAAACCATGAAGACATGCAAGACTGGCACCTCAGAGGAAGTTCAGCAGAAGGATGGGTGCTGTGGTGGGCTTATAAGTCTGGTGATATTTACAGGACATTAGGAATGACAAGGAATATTAATGGGATAAAATACAAGGGTTCTCCTAGCAACAGTGAGTGAACATCTGGGTAACTGATACAGAACAAAGGAAATCCGGACCTCAGATTCCCACTAAACACAGCACAGAATGTGTGTCTTTGTTTATATACACACACTTCCATAGTTGACAATGTTCTTCACATTAATCTTTAGGTATTGTTTTATTTCAGTTTTCTAAAAGCAAACTTGAGGTTATAAAATAATTTCCCATAACAAGGGCTTTGATAATTACATCATCGTTCTATACTAGAGATATAATTTTTTGATCTAGTACTAGATGATCATGTGTTTCTTTGGGACAAGAGGGGCACTCAGCCCTGCATCTACACCTGGCAATTAGAAAGCAACACCAGGTGTCTTCTTCCCACTGCTCTCTACCTGATGTTTTGAGACAGGGATTCTCACTGAACCTTGAGTTTACCATTTTGGCTAGACTGACTGTTCATAACACCCTGAGATCTGACCGTCCCTATTCACAATGCTGGGATTATACACAGGCATGGCCCTATCTGTATCTGTGTGTATGTGTTCTAATGTTCAAATTCAGGTTTCCATATGGAATGCACTTTACCAACTGAGCCATCTCCACAGCATCTGTTTTCTATTATAAGTAGTACAAAAATAATAGTTATTATATACAAACCTTAATGAACTTTTTCAGACTGATTTTTAAAAGTGAGATTGTCAAACTGAAAAAAAAAAAACACATTACAAAGCTTTTGATACATAATACAAAACTTCCCGGTTAAAGATAGGTGCTCCTATCCGTCTTTTGACATCTGCAATTGAGTCATACAATAAAATGTCATAATTTGGGGGGGGGGTTCAGGATGTTATTTTAGTTACTTTAGTCATTTCTTTGAAAAAAAATGTTCCAGTAGGAAGACAATAAAAACTAATAACAAAATATGATAATGCCACATTGTGAGAAGTCTTATGAAGATATGAAGGCAGTGACACTTTATTCGACTATGCTAATTATGCAGGGAGATGATGTTGACAGTACCACATCATAACAACAAAACAATGGTTAAAGAATGCCCTTTGCTGTGTGCATTTTCCAAGCAAAAGGAGAACCAATGTGTACTCATTAATTAGGAGACATCAATGAGAGAAAGATGGGGGGGGGGGCGATTTTACAATTGAATAACCTTACTTAGTGAATCTGTGTATTTATCATATTGTAGTTGTTCATAGGATAGCTACATCACTGAAGAGCCCACTCAAAGTATGGACTGACTTCTGAAAGCTGCAATCCTGGATTCCTCATGGGTCTTAGAGAGCTAAAATGGGAGAGTCTCTTCAACAGTTGTTCCTACGTACACAAACTTGAGGTGGGGCTTGTGAATCTAGCAGATTTCAGGAATTTCCTGAGCTTGAGAATTTAATTTAATTCCTGGGTCTTATATATTTTGTTTACTTCCTGAGCCTTAGGAGTCTCCATCCTTCTTCAAGAAGCATATTTTATATTGGAGGAAAGAGCTACATAAGTCTTCTAATGTTACAGGGAGAAATAACCTTCCACTGTGATGCTTAATTTCATTATTTTATATTTTATTTGACAATTTAATATATTATATAATAAATTTCATCCTTTGCATGGCTTATTCTCCAGTCTTATCCATCTCCTTCTTTTACTTCTTTCATTCCAGCAAGTCCCTTCTTGTTTCATGACTTCTATTTTGTGTGTGTATCCCACTAGCTTTAACTAGAGTTACTTGCCCAGGTATTATTGGGGTTATCTTTCCTGGAAGAATGACAATTTGTTGGTAACTACACCACTGAAGAAAATGACGCCCGCCTTAGCCACTTTTTATTGATATGAAGAGACAGCACGGCTAAGGTAATTCTTTAAAGATGATATTTAATTGTAGTTTGTTACAGTCTCAGAGATGTTTTGGTTCTGGGGTTGTTTAGAGGTTCACCAACCTGACTTGAATTTTGATGTTAGTAAAATAGAGACCTTTAAAAAATCTGGCTAGGACCAAAATAGAGTAAGCTCTCTAGGTGAGGCCTCAGGTATTGTCAGTCCAAGGGCTATAAAGGCAAAAAAAGTTATAAGATTGGCGTGTCTAATTAACTCATATCCCTTCTAGGTGATGATAAGGATTGGTTTTGTAACAGACTCCCAATAGGTTCCTCAGCCATCCAAGCAAGTAAACAAGCATTTCAAACAAAATCAAACTTAACCTTAGCCTGTTTGGTTTTGTGACCCATTACTTAATAAGAAGAGCTGAGGCAAGTGGAATGTTTTAGCAACAATCAGCAATATTCAAGAATAACTCAACTGTTTCAGGAACTCATCCTCCTTGGAATAGCTCACAGGATACATTCAAGATAAGAGAAGGTGCTGGAGAAATAGTTTACACTTTTACATCCTTATCCCTAGGCAGCAGGAAGAAAGACTGGGCCTGGAATGGGTTTTTGAAACATCAAATCCCACCCCCAGTGACACACTTCCTCCAAAAGCTCACACATCTTAATCTCTCTAATCCTGTTTAAAGAGTTCTACTCCCTATGCCAGCCATTCCTAATCAAACCACCACAATACCCATGCCACAATAACCACTAACTGCCAATAGTTACTCAGGGAAGGATGGGGCCTCATGGGACTTTCCTTATCAGTGATGAAATGTTGAGGGCCTAGTCTGTGGATAACCAGATGCAGTGAGTTCATCAGTGCAGTGGCTAGGCCATACCCAGAAAACAACGTTTTGCTGTACATCCCTCTATTCTCTATTTCTTGCGTTCTTTGCCTGTTTTAGAGAGGTTCCTTAAGCGTTAATGGGGTTAAGATAGCACTCTCAGAGTTCAGCCCTCCTTCATCCCTTATTCTCAGCACTTTGTCCACTTAGAGCTTCTGCATTAAGCATTGCCTTTGCAATAAGGGGCTGTTTTGAGCTAGGTTGGGAGCAGTTCTAATGTTGCTCTTCACAGTGGAGAATGTATCTCCAGATGCTCACTGACCACCTCCCTTGATTTTCTTGGGGTGACCCTGCCAAAGCAGTGGCCATCTTAATTACTCATCAGATGGTACATGCTGGTCTGATTCATCTGTGAGAGCTTCTCAAATATTGAATTCAAAGAACCTTCGTTTGTCAATATTTGCTACAAATATTGGGTTTTAGTTTTTCATGTGCCCTTTAATTTATTTTACTATTCTTACAAAAAAAAATTCTCTATTTATATAGTTTAATGATCTTTTCTTTGTAATTACTACTAATTTGTAGCATTTCTCCAAAGTGACTTTTGGGTGATTGCTTTTGTTATTTAAAAGCCAAAGTTTTCTTAGATGATAGAAGTTGAATTTTAATGTCTTTGACATTACTAGCTCAATATCTTTGATCCCTAAAGTCTCTTTGCTTTTCATTATGCCACACTATGTGAAAGCTGAGCTTGCAGGTTTACATGAGGCCTGGGATTTTAACTTTTTAAGTATGTCCTTTATACTCTGTCGGAGCTAGCTAGAGTTTTGTCATTATCTAGAACAAATAGACGGCAATGTAAAATAAACTGCAGTGTCTTTTGGTTGTGAGGTCTGGGGCAATAATCTTTAGCCTCCATTAATATGCTCCAAAAGTTAGGAGGTTAACCAGCTAGGGAAAAGGAAGTGGATCTTCAGAGACCAAATAGAATATCCAATTTTAGGTTATCTGATTAAGAGACAAGAAGACAGGAAAACATAACAATATTTTAATCAATTTGTATTATTTTTAGTTATGTATATGAATGTCCTATGTGTTCATAGGTTTGTGCACATGAGTTCAGATGATTGCAGAGGATGGAAGTGTCAAATCTCATTAGAACTGGAGTTACAGGTGGTTGTAAGATATCAGGTGTGGGTGCTAGGAATCTAATTTGGGTACTTGGGAAGAGCATTAAGTGCTATTAATTGCTGACCTATGTCTGCAGGCACTAGAAAAACAATGCACAATGTAATAATAGAGACTTCAGTAAATATGTCTATAAGTACATATACATGAATGCATTCTGAGATAATTAGATGTAGTTTCTGTTTCATGGTAACTACTGAGTACACCGCTTCCTTAATGACTTTTTGATGTTTGGTATATCAGAAAATAAATGAAAATAAATTAAATGATTTCTGGTATAATCGTTTTGAAGACTCATATAGGAATTTTGCATCGTTATATACATTTGCATATATGTACTTTTTTGAAAAGCCAAATAAAACTGTTCGGCACTAGGTTGTCACCTTGTTTTACTGTTATATCCAATCTTTTCAGAGGCTATAAATAAAAACCTCCATCAGGCAGCATATTTCCCAGTATACCATCGGAGGAGGATTCAAGGCACTGAAACTTGATGTAGGTTCCATCTAGCTGAACTATCAGAAAAGCAGTTAAGCGGTGTTAGCTTTCACTGTCCTTCTCTATCAAGAACAGCCTATGACACTGACTTTGCAGGAGCCAGGGTTCTAAGGAGACCACTGTCAGAATGCGGTATGTGCTGCCATGGAATGACACGTGCTAGAGTGCTGGGCTGCAGAACTGGGAAAAGGATATGTGCTGCAATGGAGATCCCGTGTGCTAGTAGGCTGGGCTGTCTTTCCAGATCTTGCTGCCACTCTAGGCTATTGTTTGTGTTGCTTCCATAGACATCAGCCAATTGGGAAGCTCCTCAATACAAACCAATGGATAAAAAAAAATTGTTGGGACTGAGAAATGGAAATAGCTTAATGTAGAGACAAAACTAAGAAAAGTGCCTGGGGTGAGGTAGTTCAGTTGCTAAAGTGCTTACTGTGCAAGCTTGATTGAGGACCTGAATCTGACCCTCAGAACCCTGGTCAAATCAGTAAAGTGTTTTATAAAGGCAAGTAATATGTCCTTAAACTACCAGTTCGGGGAGGTGGATACAGGTAGGCCATTGCTGTTCTGGGGCTAGCCAGTTTAGCTTATTTGGTAATCTTCAGGTTTGTGAGACATCCTTTATCAAAACCCAATGTGGTTAGTGTCTAAGGAACATCTGATATTGATACCATGCCTCCGCATGCATATGCAAACAAACGAATACACACCTACAAACATGTGAATATGTGAACACACATCATCCTTAGCTTCCTGGTTACATATTGTTACTATGACAGTTAATACTGGTGGTTCCCTTGACAAGGTCTGGACCTAGCAGACAAGCCTCTGGACATTTCTGTAATAGAGTTTCTAGATTCCCAAAAAGATGTCAGAAGACCCACTCTAAAAGAGGGCAACAGTTTCCCATGGGCTGGGGGGTGGTGGCAGGAGCATTAAAAGAAAGGTGGCAGAGCATTCATCTCTCTCCACTTCTTGACTTTGGGCACAATGTGATCATGTGACCAGATGCCTCATGCCATTCTGCCTACTATACCATGATAGACTGTACTTTAGAACTGAGACAAAATCAACTTAAGTTGATTTTGAAGTTGAAAAACAACTCCCTTAAGTTGTTTTTGTTTCAACTATGCAAATGCACACACACACACACACACACACACACACACACACAAAGACAAAAAAAAAAAAAAAAAAAAAAAAAACAACAGCAAAACAAATGCACCTAGTAAAAGAGCCCAAGGGAATAGATATATCCAATCACATAAAGACATTAAAGTTTGTGTCACTGCCATTGATAATAACTGAGCTGAAAATGTTTAGTGAATAACGGGGCATGTTTGCTCTCACATACACTAACCCTCCCTCTTCTGGAAGATGGTTCTTCAGGTCTGAAATGTGAAGAGCCCTAATGAGAAACTACATGGGGCTGAAGCTACTGCAAAGCAAGCCTCTCCTGTCCTTCTTGTCCTTGTCCTTTCCTACTCTTGTTCTTTGTACTAGTACCTACACACCACCAGGTTGTTCACCAGTTTGTGCTTTTCTAGAAAGATGTCATTGTTTCTTTAGCACTCTTGCCTGAACTCTCATCTTTTTTTTTTTTAATTTGGACAGTTCTTTTTTTTTAAATTCTTTATTAATTACACTTTATTCACTTTGTATTCCCCATGTGGTTTCCTCCCTCCTCCTTTCTAATCCCTCCCTTCCTCCACCCTCTGCATGCATGCCCCTCCCCAAGTCCACTAATAGGGGAGGTCTTCTTTTCCTTCCTTCTGATCCTAGTCAATTAGGTCTCATCAGGAGTGGCTGCATTGTCTTCTTCTGTGGCCTGGAAATGCACATCTCTTCCTTGGCTGCCTTCATTACAATCCCACATGACCAATATGTCCACCAAGACTAATGCTGGGGTACAAACATCCATAGGGGCTTTCTGGTGGTCTGGAGACTCTGGGATGGAAAGGCTCACCTTTTTCATTGATGAAAGCAACTCTCAGAACCTTCTGTATGGTGGTAAGGCTACATGAGGAGGAAACACAGTAGTCTTTGTCCTTTGTGTTATTGGTCACAGAGACCTCTCAGCTCAATGACATCGCTCAGCCTGCAAGTGTGAAGTATTACCCAGAGGATAGAAGATTGGTACTTCTGACCATCAAGGGGCTCATCACATAAGTCAAATGCCTGCTCTTTTCTTGAAGATGGATCTCACCTATGGAGGTTACATAGAGTGCTCCTCTGACCACCATTCCTTGGCATTAGAGATAATATGGTGGTGATGAAGAGATCAAAGACCAAGATGTAAGTAATTTTTCTTGTACTATTATTAGAGATGTGAGGATTAAAGTGCTGGTAGACCTAACAAACTACGCTCCACCACTAACCCTCCACAGGTCAATTAAACAAACAACAGTGAAAAAAGAAGAATTATTTATCATGTCCTCCCTGAGAAGATGGACAAAGAAGTCTGCTAATATCCTAACTTCATCTTTAAAGCCTTTATGTGAGTATTGGGTTGAAGGAGAAAGCAAACATTATGAACAACTAAGCAGTCTAGGTCAATCCAGGTCAAGGTATGGTCCCTCCTAATATCATTATCTCAGTTCCAGTTTCTCTTGTAAGGCAGCTGGCTACTTGTCAGAGCTGTGTGAAATTTCTTTCTAAAGCCGAGCTATCTTTCTGGTTGGAAACAGGCTTCACATTTACCCTTTTTCTAGTGTGAAACTGTTGAGGAAATTCCAGTTCTTGGGGGTCCTTTGTCTCAGTAATCTGATAGCCAAAGAGAGGGGCACAGGTGCCTCTACAGAGTAGCTTCAAATGGAGAGATGACTGAGTCAGAAACACATTTGCCATGGAGTTTCCATCTCTAGAACACACATTAAAAATCAGACATGGTGGCACACACATCTGTAGCCCAGGTGTTCCTTTGGGAAGATGGGAGGCAGAGACAGGAGAATACACAGAAACTCACACTCCAGAGATCTTGAAGTATAAAATGAAGAACAAAAGATTCTCCCTCATAAAAGTGACACCCAAGCCTGTCCTCTGACCTCCATACATCTGGTATATTACATGCTTACCTGCATTTACATACAACAACATGCATACATGCATACATGCATATACAGCTCACACACACCTGTGTGTGCATGCACATGTGTGCACACACACATCATACACACATGTGCACACACACACATACACACTCACATACACATAGAGGATACCTTCATTCCTGCCAGGATAGTGTGAGTTCTGTGCATACACATTCTTCCCAGAATACCAAAAACACTTGAAAAAAAAAAACCTTTCTTTTTCTTTCTGTCCTTCCTTCTCAGCCATCCATTATATATCCTGGAGTGACAAACTATCCACATGTAAGGGATTGTTAAAGAAGCATTTCCATCTATTTCTGTAAGCCTTCAGGGGCCTACATATCACCTCATTTGTTGATGGCTGTCTTTTGAATGCAGGCCTTAATTGCCAACTATAGCACAAATAGAAAACTTTCTCTTCACATCATATTATGGTAACTATGATTACTACCAGCAGGAAAGGTAGCTCCTTTGTTCACGTCAGACCAGCAGCCCTCTGTGTTCCTCCTTCACAGCCATCATCTAATGTATACTTTCTGGATGACCACATATTGAGCAATAAATACTGTAACTTCCTCCTATGAGGACCTACAATAAGGCTTCCTTTACAATCATTTTATACTTTTAAAAATAGCCCCATACTTTCTTCAAGACCTTGTTTTCTGTTTTGGAGAGATTCATTGTTCTCCTTCATGCTGGCAAAAGAACATTAAAAATACAGAAACAAGCTTGTTTCCTAGTGCTGAGAGAGGCCAAGGGAGGCATTGAAGAGGGATTCATAACTTTGCGGTGCTTTCTGAATTGCTCTGGTTAGAGTCCACTTCTCAGTATTTCCTGTCCACTTTTTATTGCAAATTAGTATCTTATAGAGGAAAACAGAGACAACAAAATAAGAAAATAACTCTATTTAAAAATATTTAAGTTCTGTGACTCTATGTGTACATCTAGATACGTGTGTGGGTAACTGTGGAGGCCAGAACAGAACTTTGCAGAAGACCTGAATTTGGTTCTTAGCATCCATACCAGGCAGCTAACAGCCAACTAAAACTTTCTGATACTCTCTTCTAGCGACTGTGTTCACTTACATATAAGTGTCCACATATGCGCATATATGTACACACACAAACCAATAAAGAATCTGTAAAAGAAACACATGTGTTTCTTCCTTCAGCTATAAGACAGCTGAGACAACATACCTGAAGGAATTGGGGTTTCTCCAGGATCTTATGAGGAATAAAAGACTGATGCCTGGTACCATCTGGTACCTTTGCAGGGGAGACTGGAACCCTGGCAATAGTGATGGATGGGTCCCCACCTTGACCAGGACTGCTTAGTTATTCATACCTCTTGCCTTCCTTGTCAACCTGAACACCATGTCATTGATCTGAAGATGGCCTTCAATTTGTTTGTCTCCTCAAATTGTCAATGTTGAAAAATAATCTTTTTTTATTTTGTCTTCAATATTGAGTCCCTAACTAGCCTTTTGATAATAGGTGGCCAAGGCTTGCTTGCTGGGGATGCCAGAAATCAACAACTCTAGTAACACTTGAAATATTCAGAATCCCAGCAACAGAACTACACCAGAATACAATAGTAGGACTGGGGAGGACTGTGTCTCTCTGAAGGTCCTGAGGGTGAGGAATGGAAAATATGCTTACCTGAAGAAACATGAGTCTTTGAACTTTTCTCCTGGTAGGTACTCTCGGCATCTCAACAGAACATCTTCTGGGCACATAGTTCATCTCTTGTTTCAGGTTGATGGCTCTTGATTGTTTAGCATAATTGGTGCTACTGGTAGATGAATGGGAGCAGGGTCATGCACTCCACATGAGAAATCTGCCAGGAGATCACCCCCAAGGAAAAGGCACTGCGATTTTATAATTTGCTGCTTGTTTTGTTTGTATGCAGAAACCCATGTTCACTCTTCCCATCAGTTGGCCATCAGGCTCAGCATCTGCTTTGACAGTCTATGTTAACTGGCATGGTTTTTCTAATATGTTCCACAGTTTTAGCATCTTCATACTCTGATGCTGCACGTGTTTGCCCAGGTGAGCTGTCCAATACTCTGTGTTTAGGCCACTCTGACCTTTTGCTCTAGCAAGCCTATGAAATACCCCAACTCTTTATATATACATGATGTCTAGCATAGCCACAATGAGATTCAAGCACTGCAGAGACTTTAGATCAATCCAGAAGCATAATCTTTGCCTTGAGCTTAGCTGTTGTTCACAGAGGAACAACTTCTAGTTGGGATTACAAGCTTTGAGTTTTTGTGACCTTAATCTTGAGGTCATTCCTCAGAATTCATCAAAGAGCATGGATTTTGGGGCTGAACTGTTAGAATTTCCTAAGCCATTGTTATGGTACAGCGACATAGAACTTTGATTGGAATCACACAGTCTTTTGAATTATATGTATGTACTGGGAAAGTAACTGAGCATCCTCCAATCTCAGTCCTCCCTTCAGTGAAATGTGTGAGATCTTTCAGATGACAATTTAGCTAGAGAACAAATCCAGTTGCTTTGCAGAGAAGATATGGGTCATCCTTCAATATGTATTATATGATTATATTTTATCAATTTTATTGTTGTACTACTGTACTACAGATTTTATTATTGTCCTTCCTACAAATCCTCAACCTTTCTCCTTTCTGTGCTTAACCTAGAAACTAGCACTCTTGAGATTCCTTAGGACTCAACCTGGCTTATAGATACATGTTGCAAATCTCTCTCCTAATGCTTATTTGACATTCTTCATTAGTTTCCATGTTTATTAGTTTCATTAGTTTATAGGAAAGTTTCTTTCCTATAAAGGTATTAATTACTTGTAATAGGGTGACTCTTACTGCAGACTTAAGGTATCACATCTGAACATCTGTGTGTTTGAGACTCTGTTAAGTATTATTAATATTTAATATTGATTTATTTTTTAGTTAAACAGTGGTTATTATTCCTAAACCAGCTGTATCTCTAAATCTCCACACAGATACTAGGATCTCTTTAATGAACCTAGAGCATAATGCTGAGCAATAATTACTTTATCCTAAACCTCCAAGCCCACATAGCTTCCTCCCATTCAGATTTCCCACATTATACTTGCTCTTTAGTCATATCTTAGGTCTGGTTCATTTCTCCTGATGTTTCCCAGTCCTTTTTTCTCAGATAAATCCTTCTCTCCTTTCTTCTCCCCTCCAGACCAGGATATTCCACTTTATTTTCTTCATTACTTGCCATTGGCTGGTTGTTTTTATTGGCAATACAGAGAAAAAAATGGTAGCATATTTGCACAAACTTTAGACAAATGATGCTTAGAATAAGCATCACAATGCAATGTCAGGATTGAAACCAGATAGTGGAGTAGAGAAATCAGAAGTTGAATGAACAAGGATAAATTGTATACATTTCACAAGAACATTATATCAACAAACCTCATGCAGATAGTCTCCATTAATTTCACCTATACAAACCAAATCACATACAAATGTACATATATAGAGAAAACATGTTTATCTCATACAAACTTACCCT
>NW_026585504.1:51945157-51960026 GCF_907164565.1 Psammomys obesus | reverse complement strand
TATATAAATATACATATATAACAAAAACATGCCTTGTCTTATGCAAGCTATACATATTTTGTATATTTATATATAATGTATGTGCACACATGCTTATCCTTGCTAACATTTTGGTTTAATAGTTGTCTTAGTTATGGTTTCTATTGCTATGAAGAGACATCATGACTACAGCAACACTTATAGTATAAAACATTTAATTGGGGAGGGATTACAGTTCAAAGGTTTGGTCTATCACTTTCCCGGCAGGAATAGTGGAAGTCCGCAGGCAGATGGCTCTAGAAAATTAGCCATGATTTCTACATCTGGATTGGTAAACACCAGGAAGAGAGAATAAACCACTAGGTCTGGCTTGAGTTTTTGAAACCTCAAAGTCCACTTTCCAGTAACACACTTACTCCAACTAGGCCACAACTTCAGTAATGGCAGTGAATGAAAATGGAGGGCACTTTCATTCAGACCACCACATTCCGTTTTCCAGAGCCCATAACCTTGTAGCCATATCATAATAAAAAATGCATTTAGCTCTGCTTCAATGAGACCAATAATCTATCACAGTGTTTAAAAGTCTAAAGTTCAAAGACTGACATTTAATGACAATCTCTTAACTATAGTCTCTGTAAAATCAAAATGAAAAAAGAAAATCACATATTTCTACCATATAATACCACAGTATATATATAGATATAGATAGATATATAGATATAGATGATATAGATAGATATAGAGATAGAGATGATAAAGATATAGATAGATAGATAGATAGATAGATAGATAGATAGATAGATAGATACATAGATACATAGATAGATAGATACATAGATACATAGATACATAGATAGATAACCATTCAAAATGAAGGAAGGGGAGTATAGGGCAGAAACACTAGAGTAAAGCAATACAGAAAACCAGCTGGACTAACACCAGACTCTGCATATTCATGCCTGATGTAAATGTATTCTTTATATCCCCATCTTCTTTCAGCTTTGTTGACTGCAACACACTTCTTTCACTTGTGCTGATTCCACTCCCTGCTAAGAAATTTTCTCAGCAGATGTCTCCGGAATCTGGCATCTTCAACATTTTGAAGTTTCTAATTCAATCCAGGCTTCACCTTCACAGCTTCACACAATGGCCTCTGTGATTCTCCTTGGAGGGACACCTGACATACACCTGGCATCAATGGCTTTTCTTAATCTCAGAGGGAAAGTCCATAACCAGTTTCTTGTATCTTTGACTCTAAAGCCAGAACCATGTGGCTGAATTTGCCAAGTTTTGCTCTTTACTGGGGCTGGAACATGGCCCCTTATTCAAATACATTTCCAACAGCTTTCTGTTTTCTGTGATTTTCTTTCACAGCCTAAGTTGTCTGTCTTGTAACTTCCTCTGTAGACTAGGCTGGCCTTGAACTTAGATATCCAGATCAGAAGCTTACCTTCTAACAGCTGGGAATAAAGATGTGAACCATGGAGTTTGACCCAAAGTTTTTCTTTAATTCATTCTATCAACTTGGGAGCTTAGGTGGGTGAGGTCTTGTGCTGAGGTCACCATTTCTCTTATTCCATTTCACTATAAAGGTTTTCTTTAATCCGTTTTTTTCTCCAACTGTACATTTTGTATTTTTTCTTGCTTGCTTGCTCCTTTTCATTATAGAACTATGTATGACTGGCCATTTAAAGCTATGTAATACAATAATATTATATTGTAATGTAATATAGTAAGTAATACAATATAGTAATGTAATGAAAAAATTACTTGGCTGTTTTGAAATGTCCTCTGATAAAGCTGTTAATCCATAACGCTTCAATTTGGTATGGGTAAAATTTTCTTTTTTTTATGTTGAATCATTTATTTTTATTTTTTAAATTTTTTATTATTTATTAGAATTTATTCACTTTGTATCCCAGCTGTGGCACCCTTCCACATATCTTCCCAATACCACCCTCTCTCCCTCTTCTCCCCTTATGTCCCTTCCCTAGTCCACTGATAGGGGAGGTCCTTCTCCCCTTTCTATCTGACCCTAGCCTACCAGGACTCACCAGGACTGGCTGCATTGTCTTCCTCTGTGGCTTGACAGGCTGCACCCCCCACACACACACACAGGAGGAGGTACTCAGAGAGCCTGTCACTGAGTTCATGTTAGAGACAGTCCCTGCTCCCCTTACTGGAACTCACCTTGAGACTGAGCTGCAATGTGACACATCTGAGCCAGGGTTTTAGGTCCTCTTCATGCATGGTCCTATAGTCCTAAGGAAACTAAACAACAAGGAAGACCCCAGGGAAGATGCTCACTCCTCATTCAGAAAGGCAAATGAGATAGACATTGGAAGCAGGAGAAGACAGAGAACAAGACAGGAGTCTACCACATATGGCCTCTGAAAGACTATTGATTGAGGTATTGAAGCAGAGGCTGAGACTCATAGTCAAACTTTGGGCAGAGTGCATGAAATTTTATGAAGGAAGGGGAAGATAGAAAGATCTGGAGAGGACAGGAGCACCAAAAGGAGACAAACAGAGCCAAAAAAAAATAATCAGGTAGAATTTTTGGATAAGAGCCCCTTTTAAACTCTCACTGGCTGATTCAACTCAGCTTTTCTGACACAAACTCCTCTTTAGTCTGTTTCAGCCTGGCTTCTCTCTTGGCTTCTGATTGTGTTGCTCTGCTTGACTGCAATAACTCTAGCAATATGTTCTAATCTTCTGGCTCTTTCTCATTCTCTGGTTCCTAAATCTGTAAACTGACTGAGTAAAACTGCCACATATACTACTACTCTTCTCTCTTTGTGCTTCTTTTAAGTAGACTCTTTTTTCTGTGTTGTACCCTGAGAGTCGGAGGTATCTTACCCCAGAGCCAATCTGTTAAATCTTTCTCTGATTTGTCACATTGTCTCTTCAATTAGATGTCACTTCCAAATATCACTTCTTCCTTCTATAAACTATTCTTACCATACATGGTCCTTGGTTAGAGTATCAGTCTCAGAAAAGACCCCTGTGCTTAGATATTTGGTTCTGCTGCTCTCCTTGTGGAGCTTCTGTCCCCTCCAGGTCTTTCTATCTCCCCTTCTTTCATGAGAGTCCCTGTACTCTGCCCAAAGTTTGACTATGAGTCTCAGCATCTGCTTTGATACCTTGTTGGGTAGAGTCTTTCAGAGGTCCTCTGTGGTAGGCTCTTGTCCTGTTCTCTGTTTTCTCCCTCTTTCGATGCCCATCCCTTTTGCCTTTCTAAAAGAGGATCGAGCAACTTATCCAGGGTACTCATTCATCCTGAGTGAGGTATACCAGAAGCAGAAAGACACACTTAGTATATACTCACTTATAAGTAGATATTAGACATATACCAAAATCTGTGCACCTATGGATCAAAATTCTTAATCTCTAAGCTCAACACAACTGAAAAAATACCATGGAAAAGGCTTGGTATTTTGTACTTGATCAGTACATCCTTTTTTATGGTATCAGTATAATTTTCCTTACCATATAGTTATAATAATAACAATATAAAATTATCTTCATTACTGATGTGCATTTTCTTAAAAACATGTAAAACTCACATGTCGTTGCAGGTGTTGTTGATGCAAGTAAGTTGCAATATATACACAGGCATAATTATTTTGCCTTTTAAAAGGTTGTGTATCATAAATGACACCTAGATGCTTAAGAAATCTGCTGTTGATTGTGTGGAGGAAGGAACAGCAAGTTCTGAAAGATTTAACCCTCCAGGAGTCTGTGACAGACTAAACTAATAACAAAGCAGGAAAGATGCAGCGATGGCTGGGATGGAACTAATTGGCTCCACAGTAAGGGCTCAATAACTATGTGCTATCCTGCCCTGCAAATTAAAACTTGTCCTGGGAAATGAATTTAGCCTTTTAGTGAACACAGGTTTGATAAAATGTCAACTTTGTGAGGTAAGTAATATCCGAAAAAAGGTGAATAATTCTCCTTTGTTAGACTAAGCCATTTTCAAGAAGCATGACTGACAATCTGTGTTAAAGAGACCTGCTAATGCCTTATTGGAGAACTGAACTGTGGAATTAATATTTGATTTTCCAAAGAGTTTTATCAGAGATATTTTATCTATTTTGAAAAATCATTTTACCATTAAAATTGGAAGACAATATAATGCTCAATCTCAGCATGAGCAAAATGCATTTTGTCAATCAAATACAACACAGTCATTATAATTTATGCTTCAAAATAATTTAATAAAGTAGATATAAATTGTTTTCATCACAAATAATGTGTTTCTTAGGTTCAATTTTACCAACAGTAGACTCTGAGAAAGTGTCTGTATGATTTGTTATATAAGAAGTGATCACAAGGCTGGGGAGAAGCCTTAGGATATAAGGTACTCATTATACAAGTATGAAGACTCAAATTTGAGTACAGCCTATGCACACAGTGAGACTCTATATCAAAGGGATAGAGAGAGAGAGAGAGAGAGAGAGAGAGAGAGAGGGAAGAATATTTTATGTCCTCTTCTATCCTCTGTTCACACACACACACACACACACACACAGAGAGAGAGAGAGAGAGAGAGAGAGAGAGAGAGAGAGAGAAGAGATAAATAAACATGCAATAAAGCATTTTACAATAACACTGAGACTATTCAGCACATTCTACAGAACATGGGGAGAAAGCAATGGGATCAGAGTCTGATAATGCATTTTTTGTAAGGCTTTATCTGGAGCAAGAACTTCCTTGTCTTAGGACCTTTAAATAACACAGCAGTTACAAGAATGTATTTTATAAATAGTTGTCATAATAGTGATTGTTGCTGTGAGCAAGATAATTTATGCAACCCACATTCTGCAGGAACTATGACTGCCTCTATTTGTGCAGGGTGTTGCTGGTTGGGCTTAGTAGGTCCACACGTAGAGTCAAGCAATGTGGTTTTAGAAAAGGGAATTATAACCCTACGTTGTAACTTATAATCCTATTATAAAGTGTGAAATGAGAAATTCTAAAATTACAGAAATAAAGATAAGCCCTGGGGCAGGGGGGAGGTATAAAGGTCAATGAGTGGTACACATATAACGAAACAGCAAAAGGAATAGAGTATGCCACAAAATACACATCAGTGTTACTCCATTATGGTGATTATTTCCATTATTTTTCCATTTAATGAATACATTTAAATATTGTATGCTTATAAGAAACTGTAATTTTTTTTATTATTTTTGCCCAAATATATATTCCTGAATGTGAATATACATATCTGCATGTGGTTATATGTGTATGTTTATGTATGTGTTTATGTTTGTATGTATGTATAGAGCTGTAGAGATGATTGCTCTTCTTCCTGAGAATCAGAATTGAGTTCCCAATACTCATGTCAAGTGGCTGACCTTTCCTGCAATATTTCCAGCTCTAGAGGGTCTGATGGTTTCTCTAGACTCCAAGGGTACCTGAACTGATATGTACATTCACACAGCTACTCACATTTATACATAGATAGAAACAGTTATGTTTAGAAGAATATGTATAGGAAGTGTTTATGAGATATTGACAAATTGTTTATATATATATATATGTGTGTGTGTGTGTGTGTGTGTGTGAGAGAGAGAGATACATAGATGCTATGATACAGAAACATAAATGTATTTAATATGTACATGGACAGAGAATACACTATATATATATATGATTACTGTCACTCAAAGTCCTTAGCATCTCTACTACATCAAGTATTACTGAGATGAAGGACAGGGATAAAAATAACTCCACAAACCCTGAAAGAAAGATGGCTCAGCTCAAAATGCACCTCCTAGACAAACATGCGGGCCTGAGTTTGGTCCTTAGCACTCACGGTTTTGTTTTGTTTTAAAGCTAGGTGTGGTAACGTGGCAGGAACAATGGAAAAAGGCAAATTCAGAAAAATTCACTGGCAAGCCAACATGCCTACTTTGCAAGTTTCAGGAAACTGAGAGACCCTGTCTCAAAAAATAAGGTATCTAGAGAATGATGGCTAAGGCTGACCTATGGCCTTTACATGCATGTACACCTGCACACTTTTGTGTATCTGCACACAAATGGACACACACACATTCTTTCCCACAGGCACACAAACTTGAAACTGCATTTTCATTTGGGAAACTGTTTTGAAGGTGAGACTTGTCAATTGCTGAGAGACAAGAGAGGAGACCGCTGAGCTCTGCACATTCTGTGTGCTCTGAGGAAAGTTGTGTTTTCAAGAGAGATTGTTTGTGGCTCCCAGGAAGTCCTTAACACCCCATCTAATATCAGAAAGCATTTCCTGCCACTCTGGCTCTGGCATCCATCGATTCTGAACATCCCTGGGTGGATTTCACATCCTCCGAGCACCTGCTCAGCCTCTGAGGCCCACAAAGCCACACTTTGTTTCCATTGTCCACATTAGACCCAAATGAAGGAACTCCTCTAGGCAGAATGTTTTCAAAGAGCTGAAGCCAGGATCAAAGTTCTGGAAGCAGCAAAGGTGAGAGGCCTCCAGGTTCATGCTTTTTCCTTTTATTCTCAGAGCTCATGCTACTTTTATTTTCTTGATTATCCTTTTATGTAACTCTCTGTTCCACCAAGGTTTCAAAAATTAATTCTGGCCCTCTGGTGAGATGTCAATTTCACATGCCTTGTGGAGTCTCTTTGTTCAACAACTTGTTCTATAGATTCATTGTTCCTTTAGAAATTAGCCTTATCTTGCCAATATAAGTATGCCTAATATTACTGATATTGGTCACCGAGGCACGAGCCTGGGCCAAGGAAGTGGCACCAGTCACTACAGGGACATGGCTTTGGAATGAGCCTGTGATTATTTCTGGGTCCCTGCAGCTTGGAGCTTGAGAAGTACACAGTTCTGTCTTCCTTCTAGGCTTGCTATGTCATCTATCCCATCTATATCTCATTACATACAATGGGTGACAGCAACTTTGAGGGTATTGTGAAAACTTGGGGCAATTTTTCTAGGTCAGTGAAAGGTGCTGAGTACAATAAACAGAGTATATAGTGTGTGGGAAGAAGGTAGAACCCTACTTACAATCCTAGGTTGTTTCCTGTTTTCAGAGTGAATGAAATTTTATGTAAGAAGTGGGAAATAGTAAGAGCTGGAGAGGACAGGAACTCCACAAGGAGAGCAACAGAACAAGAAAATTTGAACACAGGGAACTTCCAAGAGACTCATACTCCAACCAAGGACTATTCATGGAGATAACCTAGAACCCCTGCACAGATGTAGCCCATGACAATTCAGTGTCCAAGTGGGTTACATAGTAATGGGAAGAGGGACTGTCTCTGACATGAACTGATTGGCCTGCTCTTTGATCACTTCCCCCTGAGGGGGGAGCAGACTTACCAGGCCACAGAAGAGGACAATGCAGCCACTTTTGATGAGAACCGATAGACTAAGATCAGAAAGGAGAGGAGAATCACCCTTATTAGTGGACTTGGGAAGGGGCATGCATGCAGAAAGGGGAGGGAGGGTGGGATCGGGAGGGGAGGAGGGAGGGGCTTATGGGGGAATACAAAATGAATAAAGTGTAATTAATAAAAAATAAATAAAATAAAAGTTAAAAAAAGAACCCTACATAATGCAGATTTCTTGAAGAATAAGCCTACACTTGGGATTAAAACTAAAACTTATTTGCATAAAATAACTGAATTTACAATGAAATCTAAACTTCTACTAAGAAAAAGAGAATGGGAGGGAGAGCAGAGAACAGAAGGAAAGAAAGTAGTTCCCGAGTGAAAGAAGAGATCATGTTTTTCACCTGCAGAGGAAACCTCAGCCCCTCCTTTGATTGGATTGCACTTTGCCCTGGAGTCACAAGCCAACTCTGTCTTTACTGACCACTTTCATCTTTGTTCACCAGTGTTAAATTTCAGTATTACTCACCTGCAAGCTTCTCTAAGTCACATGACAAACTCTTTCACACTCTACTAATTCTACACCATCTCTTCCCACAGTTATAACTCCTAATGCCTGACTTCCCCTCTCTGAACATTCAACTCCTTTCTATTCTTCCTGTTCCATGTGCACTATCACAGGCTCCTAGAGATTACTACTAACTATATCACCATACCCAAAATACCTGGGCATTCTGCAATATAATATATTGTTCAAATTACTATGCCACATTCATTTGCACCTGAAGTTTTTCATCATTAAACACTTGATGTTCTTTTCTTTTTTTAATTTTTATTTTTTAATATTAAGCACAGGTTATTTAATTTGTATCCCAGTCATAGCCTCCTCCTTCCTTCCCTCCCAATCCCACCCTCCTGCCCTCATTTCCTCCCTGTCTCTTTCCAAGTCCACTGCTAGGGGAGGTCCTCCTCCCCTTCCATCTGACCATAGCTATCAGGTCTCTTCAGGACTGGCTGCAATGTCCTCCTCTGTGGCCTAGAAAGGCTGCTCCTCCTTCGGCCAGGGTGGAGGTAAAGGAGCCAGTCATTGAGCTCATGTCAGAAATAGTTCTAGTTCCCCTTACTAGAGTACCCACTTGGATCCTGAGCTGCCATGGGCTACATCTGAGCAGGGGTTCTAAGTTATATCCATACATGCTCATTGGTTGGAGAAACAGTCTCAGGGAGAACTCCCATGCCCTGATATATTTTGTCCTTGTGGAGCTCCTGTCCTCTCCAGGTCATACTAACTCCCCCTTCTTTCATATGATTTCCTGCACTCTACCAAAGGTTTGGTTATGAGTTTCAGCATCTACTTTGATAAGCTGCTAGGTAGAGTATTTTAGAGACCCTCTGTGGTTGGCTCCTGTCCTGTTTCTTGTTTCCTCCTACTTCCTGTGTCTATCCCATTTGTCTTTTTAAGTGAGGATTGATCATCTTACCCATGGTCCTCTTTATTTTTTATCTTCTTTAGGTGCAAATATTTTAGTACATTTATCCTATCTTATAGGTCTATATAAGTGAGTATATGCCATGTGTGTCTTTCTGCTCCTGGAATACATCACTCAGGATGATCTTTTCTAGACCCCAACATTTTCCTGCAAATTTCATGATTTCCTCATTTTTAATTTGCTGAGTAGTATTCTATTATATAAAAGTACCACAATGTCTGTATCCATTCCTCCCTTGAGGGACATCTGGGTGGTTTCCAGGTCCTGGCTATTATAAATAAAGCTGCTATAAACATGGTTGGGCAAATGTCCTTGTTGTGTACTTGAGCATCTTTTGGATATATGCCTAGGAGTGGTATAGCTGGATCTTGAGGAAGCACTCTTTTTAATTGTCTGAGAAAGCACCAGATTGATTTCCAAAATGTTTGTACAAGTTTACATTCCCACCAGCAATGGAGGAGGGTTTCCCTTTCTCCACAACCTCTCCAGCATGTGTTGTCACTTGAGTTTTTAACCTTTGCCACTCTGATAGGTGTAAGGTGAAATCTTAGGGCCATTTTGATTTTAATCTCTCTGATGGCTAAGTATGTTGAGCATCAATTTAGGTGTTTTTCTGCCATTCTATATTCCTCTACAGAGAATTTTCTGTTTAGCTCCATACCCCAGTTTTTAATTGGATTGCTTGGTTTATTGATTTTTAATTTCTTTAGTTCTTTACATATTCTGGATATCAGCCCTCTGTCAGATATACGGTTGGTGAAGATCCTTTCCCAATCTGTAGGCTTTCATTTTGTTCTGATGACAATATCTTTTGCTTTACAGAAGCTTTTCAGTTTCATGAGGTCCCATTTATCAATTGCTCTAAGAGCCTGTGCTGTTGGTGTTCTGTTCAGGAAGATGTTCTTTTCTTTATTCCATCTGTTATTAAATTTCTAACACAGTAGTTAGGTTGCTGATTTTTATCTAGTGTATTGCAATTTCTAGTACTGATAGGCTAGTGATGTTAAATACATATTAAGTACATGATGGTTTTTTGAAGGAATAAATGAAACCACTCTCATTTAAGTAAAGAAATAATTTTCTCTTATAGAAACAGTGTGAAAGGTTGCTTCCATGTGTAATTATTTCTATTTGATCTGGAATTTAGAGAAGAAATGACAAGATAAGAAAAAGTGGAACTGAGAGCATTCCAATTGGAGGGTTCCACACTTTCCACATACTCACCAGCATGTGTTGTCTCTTGAGTGTTTGATCTTAGCCATTGTGACAGATGTAAGATGAAATCTCAGAGTCATTTTAATTTGCATTTCCGCAATGACGAACAAAATTGAGCATTTCTTTAAGTGCTTCTCCATCTTTTGTGATTCCTCTGTTGAGAATTCTCTGTTTGGCTCTCTATCTCATTGTTTAATTGGATTTTTTTGGTTTGTTGGTGTTTAATTTCTTGTGTTCTTTATATATTCTGGATATTAGGCCTTTATTTGATACAAGACTGGTAAAGAATTTTTCCCAATCTGTAGGCCGCTGTTTCATTCTACTAATAGTGTACTTTGCTATAAAGAAGGTTTTAAGTTTCAAGAGGTACCTTTTTATTAATTGTAGACATTAGAGCCTGAGCTATTGGTATTCTGTTCAGGAAGTTGTCTCCTGTGCCAAAGAGTTCATAGATCTTACCTGCTTTCTCTAGCAGTTTTAGCCTATCTGTTTATCTTGAGGTCTTTGATCAACTAGGACTTGAGTTTTGATCAGGGCAATAAATATGTATTTATTTACATTTTTTACATGTACACGTACAGTTATACCAGCAGCATTTAATGAAGATGCTGTCTCTTTTCCATTGTATCTTTTTGGCTCCTTTGTCAAAAGTCAGGTGTGCATAGGTGTGTGGGTTTATTTCTGGTTCTTCAATTCAACTCCATTGAGGAACCAGTCTATTTCTATGCCAGTAACATGAAGTTTTTATTACTATTTTCTCTGTAAAATAGCTTGAGAAAATACCTCAGATATTTTATTACTGTATATAATTGTTTTCACAAATGAATTTTGGAATTGTTCTTTTAAGGTCTGTGAAAATTTTGTTGGTATTTTCACGGGGATTACATTGACTCTGTAGATTGCCTTTGAGAAAATCCTCACTCAGAAAGAAAAATGGTATGAACATATTTTCTGAATATGTATACAAGAGATTCTCAACTTTTGTTGGATGTTTGTTTTATCAAACCTATTGTAATAATGTGCTTGTTACTGTGTATCAACTTGTTACATTCTAGAGTCATCTGTGAAGAGAAATCTCAATTTGGAAAATGACTCCATCAGATCTGCCTGTACGCAAGCCTGTGGGGCATTTTGTTTAAACAGTTAATTGATGTGGTAGGGCCCAGCGTAGTATGGGCAGTATCATCCTTGAGAATACAGTACTGATTGGTATAAGAGATCAGTTATGCAAACTATAAGGATCAAATCAGTAAATAATATTCCTCTGCGGCTTCTGCTTTAGCTCCTGAGCCTGGATTTCTCCTTTGAGTTCTTAACATCAACGCATAATGAACTATATACTAAGGTGAAATAAATCCCTTATTCCCCAAGTTGCATTTGTTCACAGTGTTTGATTAAAGCAGTAGAAAGCATTCATAAGACAAATATATACTTATTATAACTAACAGTAAATAACACTGCTTAGCCAGTTTAGCTTAAGCATGCTCAGATAGAGCTACTAAAAATGAAGATAAGAAGGCTTGCATGAAAGAGAGGCCACACTGGGTAGTAGAGATGGTGAGTTTCCTTGATGGCTGGCTTCTTACTAACCACAATGTCTGACTTGTTCCATACCCACAGGCCTGAGAAGAAATCCTGTAAGCTTAGAACAAAGACCCAGAGAGCTTTTTCTCCTGTCAATTGGGCACTTCTGCTGATGGACCATCTAGACAAGTTCAAGGTTTGATTAGGATATATTCATAACAATGTTATAGGTCAATTGCCCACTCTCCCCTATCTTTTGTTCAACAGGACTGACCCTGAATTCAGATTGAAGGACCTCTACAAGACCATTAAAAACCCAACCCCTAGAGACTGGAACTCATGCTCCAGAGTCCTGGAAATGATTATGATTTGCAGAGGTTCTCTCTCTCTCTCTCCCTCTTCCTTTCTCTTTCCATTCCCCATCTTATGTCCCACCACGTATGTGTTTCCTCTCCCCTACTAAAAGTTTTTCTTCACGATGATTCTTTCTGCACTGTCTGGAATTTTCTCTGTGGCTACCTTTTGTCCTTTTCCCACATTTTAGTTCTTTACCTGGCAGAGAATGCTAACCTGATCAAGACCCTTAGATGGTAACACAGGGGCAAGGTCCATCACAGTAGGGGAGGTATTGTGGCAGGCACGTGACACATGTTACATTTATAGACAGGAAGTAGAAAATGTGAATGCTGGAGCTCAGTTTTCTTTCTCCTCTTTATTCGGTCTGGGCTCATAGCCTCTCAAGGTGAGTCTTTTCACTTTAAGTTTCTGAATCTAGATGCATCCTCACAGACTTGCCTAGAAGCTTCTGTTCTAGGTGGTTATAGAACCTGTCAATTAAGGAACAATATTAAACATCACACTCACTTAGGATGATTGACTGCAGACACTACTGAGTGTAAAACTCTACCAGAAGCAGAGAAGACTAAACTTGAAATATGGGGCCAGTCTTCAGTTATCAACCAACTACTCAGTAGCTGAACAATGGCCTTGAAACACTTTTATAACAAAAGGAAAGTTTGCTTTTTAAGAGTTAGCTAGTAATGGGAAGAGGGACTGCCTCTGACATAATCTGATTGGCCTGCTCATTGATCACCTCCCCCTGAGGGGGGAGCAGCCTTACCAGGTCACAGTAGAGGACAATGCAGCCACTTTTGATGAGAACTGATAGACTAAGATCAGAAAGGAGAGGAGAACCTCCCCTATCAGTGGACTTGGGGAGGGGCATGCATGCAGAAAGAGGAGGGAGGGTGGGGTCGGGAGGGGAGGAGGGAGGGGCCTATGGGGGGATACAAAATGAATAAAGTGTAATTAATAAAAAATTTTAAAAAGTTAAAAAAAAACCAAGAGAACCAAAACAAACAAACAAACAAACAAAAAAAGATGTTCTTTCCAACCTGGACACCAACAGAACTAGTGTTAGTATCTCTTGCGAATATGCTTGTGTACACATAATGATACTGATTCTTCTAGTGAAGGTTTAAATTATGGTCAGAATAATCTATGGTTCATCTCTTAACCTTATTTCAAAAGAGAGTCTATAAGCATGCTATAAATATTTTGGAAATAAACTACTTCAAATATAATTGGCAGTTTTTATAGCAGGAGCATGAAATCTATACACTAACATAAATAATCAAAATTGTTTCCTTTCATAATGCTGTAAGGCTGGACCTAGGGGTGTTCCTCAGTTGGGAGAGTGCTTGCTTAGCGTGCACAAAGCCTTTTCAACACAGTATAAACAATAGTGCACTCCTATAATACCAGCACTTGAGAGGTAAGATCAGAATGATCAAAAATTCAAGGTCATCTCGAGATATATGAGTGGTTTCTAGGCCAACCAGAGATACATGAGACACTGTCTAAAAAAAAAAAAGCTCTAAGGCTTTATATTTTTTGAAGTTTTGATGCACTTCAGACCCATTTTCAATGCAGATGCTATCTCAGGAGGTAACTCATCTCCATCAAACTTGTACATAGTTTGTACTTAGTTCTTCAGCCCATCTTTCTCTCTCCAAGGCATTCACTAAGGACTCATAGTTTTGATTATGACAATTCAGGAAGTTTCAGAGAGGGAGTGTTTCCATGTAATTGGCCTGTGAAAATGTGTATAAGGGTTTTCTCAGTTGGGTTATCTTATGTGGGAAGACCTATCCCGAACGTGGAGCACAATATTTCATGGATAGGCCTTGGAATGACTTCAAATGAGCAAGCAAGCTAAGCGCAAGCATGCAGCATTAATCCATTTCTCTCTGCTCTTGACTGTGGCTGTGAGGTGACCAGTTGTCCTGAGCTCTTCCACCTTGACTTCCGTACAGTGATGAATGTTGACCTTCATGCAAGATAACCCCTATCTTTATTGCACTGCTTTGTGTCGCAGTATTTTAGCCCCTAATCAGGAGCGGGAGCCAAGGCAGGACTGAATGTTCTTCATTTCTATACACTAAGTATTTAACAAAGTTCTGGAATATTTTTATTGTTTTCACATTTCTACACAAAAATACATTACCAAAGTCTGGAGCATTTTTATTTTACCACTAGAATGAGCTTTTTCATTAAAATTCTCTGGTATTTCAGGTATGAAGTCACATCTAAAAATGCCTTTATCTTCCATTGCTTATCTAATTTTCATATTTCTCACCTGTGAAAAGTATTTGCCTGTTACTGTACCAGCAGGGCAAATAACAGTGGTGATAATGGAAGTTCATGTCTGTTTCCTATTTCCTAATGGCAAGATATAAATGACTTTTCATTAAAGCCCGAGGAAGGCTTTTAAATTTGGCATATTAAGTGTATTTATACAACTCTCTGTGCTGTGGGTAAGGTGAGAACCAGGACTGCTACCTCATGCAGTGCTGAAGGATTAAAAAACATAATATATGGAAAGCATTCAGAAGAGTGCCTAGTTCCTAGTAAATTCTTTGCAATGATAGATTCATAGGTTCTAGTGCAGGAGGTATCCAGCTGTTCATTCTTCTTTAAAATTGCAGCTATAAATGGCTGAGTTATAGACACAAAGCACTTGGAATGAAGCTTGGAATATAATGAGCTCAATATATGTAGGCTGTTAAATGCAGCAATATTGCAGAATTTCATTCAAGAATAAATGCTAATATTTATACAAAGATTTTGCAGGGCTTTCAAAATTGGCATGTAAGCACTGTACATATTCATATAGCAATGTTTAGTTTCAATGCATGTATATACTGTATAGTCTTTAAATGTATGTGTTTTAATTTATGTGTATATTTGTATGCTATGGTGTGTGTGTGTGTGTGTGTGTGTGTGTGTGTGTGTGTGTGTGTGTG
>NW_026585504.1:51880302-51945147 GCF_907164565.1 Psammomys obesus | reverse complement strand
GTGTGTGTGTGTGTGTGTGTGTGTGTGTGTGTGTGTGTGTGTGTGTGCTATGTGTATTCAGGTACATGTCAAGGCTAGAAGAGGTGCCATTGTAGTGGCTGTTGGGAGGCACCCAATATGGATACCAGGCACTGAACATGGATTATCTGGAAGAGCAGCAGATGCTGTTAACCACTGAGCTATTTATTCAGCACAATTGGGTATTCTTTAAATTGGATCATATAGACAGGTGTCCTCAAGAATTTGTTTTTTCTAAACAGTGAAAGCATTTAAAATTCGCATTCTAGTTGTGTGGAAATATACAGAGCATTACCACTACCTACCCCCATCCTACTCTGTAATGGAGCTTTGGATCCTACCTCTTTTGTCTAACTGTGCTAGTCGATGCCATCCATCAGCTGGTAGGCTCAGGTGATTTCTAATTCTTTGCTATTGAAAAAATGTTGCTTTCAAATATTTGGTAAACTGTTGAAGATGATTTTCTTGTCTAATCTGCCATCATACACTGAGATAGCATATTTTCTAGTGTTAATTCACTTACTTTCAAGAAGTCAATCTTGTACTGAAATGAAATGCTAGTTTTTGATTATTTTCTTTAGCCATTTTAAAGTCAATATTGCTATAAAATTGATATTAACTTTTCTTATGATGAGTTAGTTGAATTTAGGAAAAATATTTTGCCAGCTTTAAAAAAATTAATAGAATCTCTTTTAAAAGTGGATATCATGAAAGAAAATAATATATTTATGGGCTTCTTAAGAATTTAATCAGGGGCTGGAGAGATGGCCCAGTGGTTAAGAGCACTGTTTACTCTTCCAAAATACATAGCATCAATTCCCAGCACCCACATGGCAGCTCACAACTGTCTCCATTTCCAAGGAATTCAACACCTTCACACAAATGCACATGAAATAAAATTAAATAAATTATTTAAAAAAGAATTTAATCAACCTAAATATTCATATAAAGTTTGCCGAAAATATCTCTTCACATGTCTTTGTGTTTTGTTTTATGGATTTTTTTAACTTGTTTTCTTAGTCTTTTCTTTAGGACCTTTTGACAACCTTCTGCACATCTTTATGGTTTTAATCACTTTAGTTATTGTAAATGAAATACATTGGTGCTCTGTCTTTTTAAGTCCTGACTCTTCTTAAATCCTCTTATGGTGAAAAACTCTCCATTATCATTTGCTGCCCATTCAGGGAACCAGAGTTCAGTGTGTAGCATCAACATTGGGTGGCTCACAACTGCTCATAGCTCTAGTTAGAGGGAATCTGATATATTGTTTGAATTTCTGAAGGTACCTTCAGGAATATGGTGCACATACATACATACATACATACATACATACATACATACATACATATACTTAGACACATACACATTAAATAAAATAAATCAACTTAAAAATTAAAAATCCTACATGTTTCTGTATTGTCTGTGTCATGCTTTCACTTATCTTCTTTTTCTTCTGTTTCTTTTTCTTCTTCTCTACCTCCTCCTTCTTCCTCCTCCTCTTCCTCTTCTTCTCCTGTGGTCAGAATCAAATCCAATACCTTGTGCTATATGACAAAGCAGAACCTCTATCCAACCCTTTTCTTGAGTCAGGGTCTCACTGTGGAGCTCAAGCTATGCATAGGCATTTAGAAGTTGCTCTTGCCAAAAAGCACATCTCATTACCTGCATAACTAAAAGCAGGATGAGAGCCTCACAGCTTCTGCCTTCATTTTGTGTCCCGTAACTTCATCACAAAGGTAAATCAGTGTCATTGATCTTTCCTCTTTAATTACTTTAAACTCCTAGATTAGAAGAATCACAGGTAAGAGAGAATTCCACATGAGTGTAAACATGCACCTTGGAGCAGAAGTAACCATCTCCTGAGACAAGATGGTATCTTGCATAACACAGAGAAACTACTCATTGATCAAGATGTTTAATTATTCATACCTGTTACCCACTGCCCCAGTCCTTTCTCTGTTTATCCCGAGAGCCCATGTCAGTACACAGAAGATTGAATTTTATGAGTCATTAAGGCTCTTAATTTTTCTTCTTCACAATGTGGCCATATTATATACGTCACTTTCCTCCTCTTCACTGTACTTGTTTCTTTAATTAGCCTACTAGGGGAGGTGCCTGCTGGGGCTGTTGGAGGAACACCTTTCCCCTAATGCTGCTGGATATAATTGGACTTGAATTCACTGTTGCTTTGGTTAATTATTTTGCTGGGATAAAACACTATGACCCAAAGCAATTTATAGAAGGAAGAGGTAACTTTTAATATTTTTTTGTTTGTTTGTTTATTGTTCCAGAGGGAGTAAGCAGTCAGTCAGACCAGGTAAGAAATCACATCTTAACCTCACAGAGGAAGCAAGAAGAGCAAGGAAGAACTTGGATGAGGCTAAAAACCCTCCAAGCCTCTTGCTACATATTTCCTTTGTCTGGTGTCTACCTCCATAATCTCTATCAAACATATGACCATCTGGAGACTAAACATTGAAATACATGAGCCTATGGGGCTATTTCTCATTTAAACCACTACAGTATGTAGTACAAGCTGGTCTCTCCTTTCCTGTCTCAACCACACTCAGTGTTGGGATTTCATGTTTTCACCAACATGCCAGGCCATTTCTTCTTTATCATCTATAACCTCTCACATGTTTATACATTGTGAGTTTTTTCAAATTTATGTTTTTTAAATAATATAAATTATTTTTATCTATATCAAATGCATTTTTTTTTTAGTCTGGATTGAAACCTGAGTAAACTATCAACTGTATCACATTTCTTCCTCATTTCTGAGACTTATATACTTTCCTTTAGATTTTACACCGTTGCTGGGGCCCAGGGAGGTAAAAAAATCTAGACATCCATTATTATTATTTATCAATTGATATCAATGAAATCATATAATTTCTTATTTGTACATTTTGTTCTCTCTTCTTTTTCTGTACACGTGTGTGTGTGTGTGTGCGCGAGCACTTGTGTGTGAATGCATGCATTGGCCAGTGACCAAATTTCAGTGTTGTGCCACAGCACCACCCATCTTCTTTCTTTGTTATTATTTTATACTTTATTTGAAATTTAAATGTATATAATGAGAACTAAAGAAACACAATCAACATGAAACTAGAATTCAAACTCAGTGGAAAGAGCATGTGGACAGGAGTGAAAGCAACAGCATAGGGAGCTGGAGATCAGTTCCCCAGTTAAGAGCAGAGGATGCGGCTGTAGGGACTGAACTCTACCCTCCTCTCCCTGGAGGAGCAAGCAGCAAATGGTAATGGAGTGTGTTGTAGCTTAAAGGGGATTTGATTAGAGTTAACCCTAAAAAGATAGAAAACCAATGCATTTCAGTTACAATAACTAAAGTGATTACAACCATGAAGATTTGCAGAAATGTACTAAAGGAAAAACTAAAACAAACAAACAAAAATGTAAAAAAAAAAAAAAAAAAAAAAAAAAAAAACTAACTGCAGCTTCAGCTTTTTGGGATTGATGACCTCTTTTGGCCTCTATCAGCCCTGGATTTACATACTGAACATACATGCATGCAGGGAAATCATCCATTAAAAAAAAGAAAAGAAAGGAAAGAAAAAAAATGTTAAAATGTTTTTAAAACTTCACAACAAATTGATTGGTGTTACTATACTGAAGAGGATAAGTATATGGAAATTCCATAGCAATTCATAAAGGAAAAAGTAATTAGAAATTTTATACCTATCATAAGTAGTCAGGTAATAAAATTATGATAAACAAATAATAATAAAATTATGAAAAAGAAAATCTGATGATTCATGTTCAAAATAAAAATATTTTGAGTTAACTTAGGTCTAACTACAGATGAATAGGAAAAACTGGTGCCCTAGGGAATGGCTTCCTGCTAAGTTATTTCCTCCTATGAAATGTTTGCTAGTTTAGCTACCACCCCATGCATACCCAACCCAAACATTAACAGTGGAAAATTACTAACATAAGATTTTCTACAATCCTGCAGATATGACAAAAGTCATGCACCTGATGAGCTTTAGAATACCCAGAATATAAAATGAGCCCACACACAGTTTGTGTTAAAGAACAATGTAATGGACCAAAGGCAAGACCTACGATATTCAAGGTTTCACCCGCTTCTCAGCACAAGCACAGGAAGAAAGACAGTGTATTCTTGTTATAGGGACTATTTTCTGCCTTGGTTGACAAGTTTTCATTCAGGGGTGGTGTTCAACTTTGCAAAGTTATATAATAAATGGCTTCACTTTTGCTCCTTTGAGTCACTAGTGCTCTTATTTTGAAGTGAATGTTTGTCAATCACAATCACAGCTTTTTAAAATCTTAAATGCAGCATAGATAACATTTACTGATTTTATATGTACATATACAAGCTCATTTCACAATCTGCAGGTTGGTTGGTTTGATAATGGAGCTGGTATATAATTAGCGTTCAGGAATGAAGTTTATTGGTTGAAAGGACCTCATTCTCAATCAAGCCTTGATGTGGAAGAACATGAAAAACAGTAGTACAAAATATCAGAAACAGCACAGCAGGGCTGTGAAGGGGAGGAGGGGAGTGTGGAGGAGACCATTACTGGGTAGGATCATTCATTAGAGGCTTAAAAAAACCATAGTACAGAACAGCTTCTTAGTTCTTTGTGTTAGTGAGCTTCAGCATTGTATGACCATGGAATATAACCTCCTCCCGTGAAAGGGCATAAGCCCTGTTCTTCTGGCCTAAAATTCTTGGGATAGTTTGATTTATTCAGGAGTTCCTGCTTTGTCATCTTCTTTTTCAGAGTGCTCCAACTGCTCGCTTCGGAGATGACTTAAATGGATGCTTGGAAACTTCCTTAGGACATATTTCAGGGTTAGCAGCAATCGCACTTGATTCCTTTTCCAGGACTCATTGTGTTTTTCAATATCTAAAATCTAATTTGCTCTCCCATGTGAGAAAATATTGTCTTTAACTCCAATTCCTTGTTTCTACTTCTATAGATGCAATGATTTTTTTTTTCAAAAACAAAAATATACAAGTATTTGTCTCCTACAGCTATTAGCATTTCAGTTCCATATAATGATCTAATTTTAGTACTTTCAAAATTGTTTTCCCTTTATTTAATCCAGTGTTACAAACAGCATTCTCTCTGATGTTTATTTAAATTTAGAATATTTAAAGGATTATGTCTAGTTTTGTATTTTTTAATCCTTTTAAAAATAGTAGCTGAGGGTGTTTGAACAGCTTTATTTCTGAGATTATAGTATAATTACATCATTTTTATATTTCTTTTTTCTTCATCAAGTTCCTCCTACCTACCCTTTCTTTCAAATTAATTACCTCTTTTTTCATTATTTGTGGTTACATGCATATATGTATATGCATATACGTTTATGTTTCTAAATATAACATGCTGTTTTTATCTTCCTTAAAAATTTAGTTTGCTTTTGCTACTCATACCTAAATCCTTCTTTTTAAAGATTTGCTTGTCACTATGTGTATGATTGACATGTGTGTATGTGTGTGCTTGATGCCCCAAGTTGATGGGGGGGGGTAGCAGGTGCTTGTAGAGACAACAAACTGTAAGATCCTTTGAAGATGAACGTGGTTGTGAACCAACTGACG
This sequence comes from Psammomys obesus, assembly GCF_907164565.1. NCBI lineage: Eukaryota > Metazoa > Chordata > Mammalia > Rodentia > Muridae > Psammomys > Psammomys obesus. The sequence continues at coordinate 51,939,536 of NW_026585504.1, read as the reverse complement.
ACCCAATTGAGAACTGAATGCAGGTCTTACCAAGCACTATTAAGATCTGAGCCTTCGGCGTATATCCACCTTTCTGTAGCCTGACATTCTTCTTTATTTCACAGTTAACTAATAGTTGGGAAATTTGCGTCTTCGTCTTTTTTTTTTCCTAAGGCATTCCTTCCTTACTGTTCCTTTGTTTCTTCTTTTTATCTTATGACAATTTAAACAGTTTCTAGTCATTCAGTGGCAACATTTTTGCCCTTTCTCTCACACTCCAAATACCCAGTATTCCCTTGGGAAGCTCTGAGCTCATGGAAATCTGGAGCTAATGAGAAAACACTTAATTGCTTTGGGGGAGAATTTTCCTTGTCTATTTTAAGTAACGGTATATTTATTTTTATGGTAGTAGATGCTAAAGGAGTGAGATAATAGGAAACAATGAGATCTTCAGCACCGTGATGGAGAGACAGGTTATTGTGTATGAAATCCAAGTGCCTCCTTACTTATTTGTTTATTTATTTATTTAACATAGACATTCCATACAGCTCCCTGATCTCAAACTCGGTAAATAGCTGAGGATGACCTTGAATTTCTGATGTTCCTGCTTCCATCTCCTGAATGTTGGTGCTCTGGAGCTAGAATTTTCCTGTGTTGGCAATTGGAACCAGGGCTTTGAGCATGTGAGGCAAAACTGAGCTACATCACTAGCCTCCTGGAGTCCAGTTTTAAAGGATTAGGTTAAGATATTAGGTTTCAAATTTACATGGTATTTGTGAATAGAGAAAATATTTTCATCATGACTACTCCTGAATCTTGTCCATCATTTGAATGTGACCCATGTTTTCATGTGTGTACAAGTGTTTGCAGGTACATACATTCACATGGGTAAGTGAACTTGTATGTCAGAAGTTAACACAGTGTTGTCCTCAGCATCTGCTTTATAGTTTGAGACTGCTCCTTCCTTGAACCTAGTCTAGCCATTTGGCTAGACTAGCTAGCCTGCAAGCTCCAAGGATCTGCCTATCTTTTCTCCTAGCACTGGGATTTGAGATGCACGTTACCATGTCAACTTTTTATGTGTTTTGGGAACCAAACTCCTGTCCTCATGCTTGCACAGCAAGCATTGTCTCTGAGTAACCAGGCTGTTTCTTAAGGACTTAATGTTGCATGAAGCTATGGATGACCCTCTGGATTTACCATGTAACTAAGAAAATGCTTCCGCTGTGTACAGTTTTGTGAATTTTATTGGTTTCTGGAAACTTGGATAACTGTGGTATCACGTGTTGCTCTGTACAGAGGTTGTAACTAGGCAGTGGTTATCTATAGCAAGAGTGATGAAGATCTAAATGTTCCATCCCATAAAAGCTCTGTGCATATTGTCAAAAGCTCATGCTTTAGTCTAAAAGAGTACTCCTCAGAGGCAGGGTGTGTGGAATGCCTCTGGTTTATTTTTTATAACTCATCTGGAATAGGTACAAATTGCTTCTACTATACAGTTGAAGAAATACACATTTTAAAAAGGTATGGAATTCAGTCTGTTGGAGAAATAAATTTCCAGTATCTATGTTTAAAAAAAAATGAATGCAGCAGAGTATATCTGTAATGTCCAGGATTCAACAGTAGAGACATGGGAACATACAGTGCTCACTGGCCAGCTTTTATTGCCAAACTGGTCAGAATCTGGTTTATAGGATGACCCTGTCCCAAAATATCAACATGAGAGTGACCAAGAAAGACACCTGACATCTGCTTCTCGTCTCCATACTTCACATCCACTCACACATAAATACCTTTACAGACACACACACACACACACACACACACACACACACACACGCACACACATGCTCTCTCATACACACAAAACTCTGACACACACTCACACACATACACTTTCACTCTCACACAGTCTCAAACACACATACTATCACCCTCACTCTCTCTCATTCACACACTTATACATTCACATACACTCTCTCTTACACACACACACACACACACACACACACACACACACACACACACATGTTTTTATGGAATTCTCTCCAATTAGTAAATGAGTAATTTGCTCAAAATAGTAAATAGCAGAGCTACCAAATAAACATAGGCATGTTCATTGTCCATCCTGTGTGTCCCAGCTATGCTCGCTATTTAGAAACCTGAGAGTCTTATGATAGAAAAGGCTCAGGGCAGGAAGTACCTTCTGGCCTTTGCAAATCATGTCTGATTTATAGTTCTGTCCCCTACTGTGCAAGAGTCTTTTTGGTTGAAACCATTTATATACCTGAATCATATAGCTGACTCCTTCCATACAGCCCTGCATCTTTGGTAGTCAGAACTGACAGCTGATGGGTGCCTGAGCTGCTTTGCTTTTGACAAGAGACTATGGAAAGCAAATGTCTTATAAGGGGCTCAGAACACTGATGAGTTCAAGTTCCCAAGATGGGATTGCAAAAGGAATGATTTCTGGGGAGTACAAGAGGGTGGAAAAGACAGACAACCTGGTTCTGCTTTTTGACAATCATACTCTGAAAGGTGAATTGACAAGATGGAAAAATTAAGTTGTTTCCTGTAGCATGCTTCCAAGATTAATCTTTTCTTTTTCCCTGAGTGTTTGGGTATTGCTCTCCAATCTAGCTCTTTTTTTTTTTTTTTTTTTTTTTAATTTTCATTGGATTTGCTTCTTCTGATTGTTCTGAGGCAATTCAATATAAATTAAAACAGGATGTTTCTTTCTAAAAGTTGGAAGCCAGGGAAGCCACTGATGACCAATTGTATGTTATGAACCTTCTTGTGTTTCTTCTTGCAGTTTTTAATAAGTTGCAACTGTTATAAAGAGGCTTCAGATTTCTCAAAAGTGGCACTTTCCTTTTTGTCAAATGGTGAATGCATCCTGAAGGACTGTCTCTGACAGGAACCAACTGGCTTGCTCTTTGATCACCTCCCCCTGTGAGGGGAGGAAACAATGCAGCCATTCCTGATGAGACCTGATAGACTAGGATCAGGGGGAAGGGAAGGAGGTCCTCCCTTATCAGTGGGTGGGGGAGGGGCATGGGTGGGGAAGAAGGAGGGAGGGTGAGATTGGGAGGGGATGGAGGAGGGAGCTACAGGGGGAATACAAAGTAAATAAACTGTAATTAATAAAAAATAAAAATAATTACAAAAAAGATGTCAAGCCTCCAACAACAACAAAGAAGACAAAAAATAAATCCCTCCTTAGACAATTCTGTTATAAAAATTCATTTTACCATACAGTGTCTACCAAGGGCTTTAAAGAGCCTGGAAGGGGTGAAGAATTCTAGGATCACTTCTGTCTTTACTTTGGTGATCAAACTTTTCAAATAATTGGTCCTGGAAATTGGATTCCTCCTGGAATCTAATGCTGGTCAAAGTGAAGGCCTAAAGCCTAGGCCAAATAAATTAGAAACTTTTCTCCTGGAAAGAGATGTATAACTAACTTTTAGAGTATTTGAGACCACACCTTGACAGTGAACTGTGTAAATGTATGTACACAGCTCTGGCCCACTGCTTAAACATTAACCTCCTTTAAGAAACTTGGAAGATGTGTATGTTGTGACTTGGAGGTCACTTGACTTCTTTGTCCTCTTTGCCAATGTGGCTGTAATGTTTTTCAACCAGCATATCAACTATTGAAACAATGGATTTCAAAGAAATGGAAATTTCCTTGAGAATTTCTTGCTGGGAGAAGGAAAAAGCACTAGCCAGAGGTGTCAAGTCCAAGGAGTCTACACTCCCCAAAATTCTGGTGCCCCAAAGAAGCCATTTCATTTTCAATGTCATAAGGCACAATGGCTACTCTGGTGCCTATTAGCATAGCACACTGCCTGCTGATCTCTAGTTTCACTCAGTCTCATAAGTAGCTACATCTTCTTACCTGGCTTGGATAGAGTGTTCTCAGGGATTCAATTTTTGCTTGGGTCTCCATTTCATGGGGTCTAATAGGCGAAGCTGCTTACTAAGGAGGATACTGCATGTGGATCTTGGTTTTGACTGACATGTTCGAATTATCTAAGCCTTTGTTCATTCTGCATATTCCTTCCCATGGTGCTTTCGATTTAAAACACATGCATGCCAAATTATTCATGGGTATAATATGGTGAATATGGGGACTCCCTAAAAATTCACTCAGAGGACACAATTTACCTTACTGTGAATGCATTCAAAACCAGTCTATCTTAAATCAGCTTCCTCAATTCCATACCTAGGTAAATCGAAGAATATATTGGAATAGAAAACACCTACAAAAGGATAAGTGGGTTGCTGGTGATTGTCAGAGTATGAAAAATATATTCTTTGTATGTTGATGCAGATAGTAGGCCAAGTTGCTAAGCAAGATATTAAGAGAGGAACATGTGTACATAATCTATGTAGGTGAGGGTCTTAGATTGTTGTCTTAGTTACTTTAGTTGTTGCTGTTAAAAAAATATATATATGCTGAAGAGACCATGTTAAGGGAAGGGGGTGTTATTAGGGACTCAGTTACACACAATACTGCAGGGAAGTTATAGTGGCAGGATTGTGATGGAGTTGGTAATATCACAGCCACAAATTGGAAGAAAGAAGAATAACAAATAGAAAATTACACCTCACCCTTCTACACACACACACACACACACACACACAAAGAGAGAGAGAGAGAGAGAGAGAGAGAGAGAGAGAGGATTGTGAGGCAGGCTTAAGGAAATGGTGCTGTCTACACTATGAGGATCTTCTCACATCAATTGTCATGATTAAAACAAAATTTCTCACAAACTATCTCAGAGATCCCTTCCCAAGTGGTTCTAAATTGTGTGAAGTAGAGCTGTAACACCAGTTTTACAGTTGTCACATATTTTGTTAGAAAATGTTTTTGTGTGGCACAAACCAAGTGGAGTCCTAGATTGCTAAGCATCCCATATGTTTTTAGTACATACTGCTTTAGATTTTCACTAAAATGTTTACCTATAGCCAGACTCTAGGGAGACTGCAAGGTCTACCTTTGTCAGATAGTAAAAATGCTGTTTCCTTGGATTTTGAATTCACAGGGAGTAAAGGATATCCGCTCATCTCAGATTCCAGTTTGAAGTCAACAATTTTTTAATTAATTAATTAATTTTATTAATTACTTTAGTTACTTTGTATCCTAGCTGTAGCCCCTCCCTTGCCCCTTCCCTTTCCCCTTCCCAGTCCCACCCTCCCTCCCTCATCTTCTTCCATGCCCTTTCCAAGTCCACTGATAGGGGAGGTCCTCCTCTACTTCCCTCTGATCCTAGCTTATCAGGACTCATCAGGACTGGCTGTATTGTCTTCCTCTGTGGCCTGGGAAGGCTGTTGATGGGGACATGATCAAAGAGCCAGCCACTGAGTTCATGTCAGAGACAATTCCTGTACCCATTAATAGGGAACCCACTTAGAGACTGAGCTGCATCTGGGCTACATCTGTGCAGGGGTTCTAGGTTATCTCCATGCATGGTCCTTTGTAGAAGTATCAGGCTCAGAAAAGAACCCTGTGCCCAGATATTTTGGTTCTGATGCTCTCCTTGAGAGATTTTAAGTTTTTAAGATCATTTTGAGAATTTTTTTTAAATTAGTGCCTTCCTTAGACTTAGTAGACTTTATTTAATCCAAAGTTGTATAACCCATTCCCAGCCATATTCATACATTAATATCTAAAGCTTTTAAAGGTCCTTTGAAGACACAGTTCTATTTCAGAGTTGATTAGTCTGGATTTTCTACATTGGTTCAATCTAAACCATGAATGCCTAACAATGAAAAAGGAAGTAATTGCAATGTCACCTGAGAAGGACTCAATGTGCTCAAGCTAGCATTTGTGGTTAAAAGGGCCTGCATGCCCAGAAAAAGAGCCATATCTAAGACTTGAAAATGATGAAGAAACAAATGGACCCTGGCAGGTGGGAACACAGACCTACAGATGTCTTCCCTTTATCTCAATGACACTATTTGATACTTTTGACGAACAGAACTGTAAGGTAAGAATGCTTCTCCTTCTAACTTCATGATAATTTTTTTTCAGCATAAGAAATGCAGATCCTCATATCTCATGATGAAACCTAGCCTGGCTCTCTTCAGTAGACATAGTACTTTATTTGCTAACCTGACTTTGGCTTTTATTTATTTTACACTAATGCATTTTCATTACCATTTTAATTGTTATTTATTTCATACACAGTCATTATTTTCTAAGAAGAAAAGTTAGAAACTGCACTGATAGCTATTCTTCATCAATCTCATCTACAACTAAATTAAAAAATTTCCCTGTGTTTTTTTTAAAATGTTATATACTGCTGAAATGAGTGCGAGAAACAGAAGAGAATAGAGCTGAGCATAGTAACTCTTTTCTGTAATAACAGCACAAGGAAGGTGGAGGGAGGGAAGAAAACAAGGGGTTCAACAGCTCTGGACTAAAAGTAGGTCTTTACTTCAAATGATTTAATTTTTAAAAATCACAGGTATCACCAGCCACACTAATTTTAGTTAATTTCAGATGAATCAAATTGAAACTGGAATAGGCTCACGACTTCCTAACCCTTTCCTTTGTTCTCTTTCTTCTCTTGTGCTACTTAAGCATCTCCAACTTCTCCCACCTTCAGATCAAACAAGCATATGAATACCCACCACCAATAACAACAACAACAAAGAAGGTGATTTTGGTAGAGTAAAAAAACCTACTTGCTTGTTAGAAAATTTTGTTCTGTGCTACTTAACATCTCAAAACTCAGTGCCCCCTGATTGTGAAGTAGAAAAAAAGAAATTAAACTAGGAAAGTATCTGTGAAGACAAAAAGAAGAAATGGATGCATCATTTAAGACTAAATAGTCATTTGTAAAGGTATTAGGAACACTGAGTACTTGATTTTCACAATCAGAACAAAATAAGTAATAGAGACTGATTGTAAATATGCAATTCATGTTGATGGATTTTAGAGTAGCAACAGGGTCAAGAAGAAAGGTCATAAAGAGAATTTTCTTGACTTATTGCATACAAATTCTGTAATTCTTGATGGTTATCTGTTCTCTCTTTTAGCCAATTATATGTGAGAAAATATGAAATGTTTACAAATGTCGCCTATTTCAATGGTCTGAGAGCCTGCAGTTACATTTTCCCCCTTCATTTAGCTCACACTCATCAGCTAAATGGATATGCATTGTGTTATTTCCAAATCCAATCTGTTGACAAGAGCTGACACTTTGTATAAGTATTTGAATTTTAAAGTGATTTTTGGATGGCTGGGCATGTGATAGCTTACTGAAGTGGGCTTTGTTTTCATTGCAAAAAAAATGTCTTTTTGATTACTTTGAATATTATGGACATTGAAAATAATTTAATTAGACACAATTGATATAATTGTTATTTGGCAATAAAAACAGATGTGCAGAGATGAAAGAAAAGAGAGTTTTAAAATCACTCTTCTATTTTCATTCCTATCTTTCCCTTTACATATGTATATAAATATTGATAAATCCTATCTAATCATACACAAATGCATATATTGTACACTTTCATATATATGCTATAATACACACACATGTGTTATATGGCATGTTTTCCATTTCTACGTTTATATTAATATTTTATTTGTAAAATGTGTCTAGGTGACATAGCCATCAGATATATGTATCTTTTATAAGATATTAATGTATACTATATTTACACAGATGTTATATGTATATAATTCTTATTTTAAATTTTTTAGCTCCTTTGTATTGAAAAAGTTAAACTGGTCTGGTGTCGGTGTTTATTCTGATGGTCTAAGTGAAGACATTTCTCAGTGAATTTGTGTTGTTTCTGTACATTTAGTAAATAAATAAAAAAAAGAATCTTTGCTGAAGAATAGATTTTCATGATTTCTTATCATCAAACAAATCTTATGAAATAAATATTGGCCAGGTTTGGTGATGCAGTCATCCTGAAAATTAAGGAAAGAGAAGATTCAAGTCTAGCTACAAAGTAAGTTCAAGACCAATCTGGGCATGTGAGTGAGTGTCTGTCAAAAATAAGACATAAAAAGATATATAGATAGGTATATAATATAGGTCAGTTGGCCCAGTGACAGGTTAGACATCAAACATGTGCAAGGCTCTATGTTTGCTCAACAGTGCATTAGAAAAGAAAAATAAACAAATGAATAAATAAATAATAGGATGTCTGTCTTCAGAAAGTACATTGGTCTAGAATCTACCCTATGTTTGCTCCTTTTCCCATAACCAATATCTGATTAGAAAGGACATGACATATTTCTATACTCTCTATGGAAGATCATGTTTCCACAAGGACTCATCTTTCTGGAAGGGTTTACATGTTTTATTCATAATAGGTACACATTCCATTCACCATGCGACTCATATGCATATGCAGCATTTATTATAGAATTAACAAGATATAATTATCATAGGTGCACAGAGCTCATTCATAATAGGATCACATACCCTATTCATTGTGAGTTTCATATGCTACGTTCATCGTGAAGGTATGCTTCCTTTCTAGTGATGTTCAAAAGCTCCAGACAGTATCTGAAAGACTCTACTGATCGAGGTATCGAGGCAGAGGCTGAGTTACATAGCTAAACTTTGGGCAGAGTACAGTGACTCTGTACAGTAACTCCCCTTATAAAAAAGGGGAGTTAGAAAGACCTGTAGGGGACAGGAGCTTCAAAAGGAGACCAACAAAGCCATAAAAACAGAGACCTGGGGGCCCTGAAGAGAATGATACCCTAACCAAGGACAATGCATGAAGAGGACCTAAAACCCCTGCTCAGATATAGCCCACAGACTGTCTCCAAGTGTAGTCCCTAGTAAGGGGAGCAGGGATTGTCTCTGACATGAACTCAGTGGCAGGCTCTCTGATCACTTCCACCTGGGGGTGGGGGGTGCAGCCTTGCCAGACCATAGAGAAAGACAATGCATCCAGTCTTGATGAGGCCTGATAGAAGGGGAAGAGGACCTCCTCTATCAGTGGACTAGGGGAGGGGCATAGGGAAAAAACAAGGAGGGAGCGGATGAGGGAGGGGGCCACAGCTGGTATAAAAATTGAATAAATTGTAAAAAAATGATAATAAAAAAAGAAAAAAGCTTTGGAGGTAAAAAAAACGACAAAAGGGACTGTTTCTGATATGAACTCAGTAATCTGCTCTTTAATCACCTCCCTCTTAGCAGGCCACAGAGGAATATAAGGCATCCATTCTTGATGAGGCCTGTTAGACTAGGATCAGATGGAAGGGGAGGAGGACCTTCTCTATCAGTGGATTGGGGGAAGGGAGTGGGTGGAGAAGAGGGATGGAGGGTGGGATTGGGTAGGTATGAGGGAGCCAGCTACAGTTGGTACACAAAGTGAATAAACTGTAATTAATTTAAAAAAATTAAAAAAATATTTAAAAGACTACAATTATGAATATAGGAAAGAATGGGAGACGTATAAGAAGGAGCAGTCCTGTGTAACTTAGTAATATTGACTTAGTTTTCCATTTCATATGCTTCTTCTAGGAATAAAACAAACAAAAAAGTCAACCAACCAACCAATAGACAAACAAAAATCATGGGGAATTCTGCTGCTTCTCAGTGAATCATTACCTTACAAAAGCCCTATTGGTCTCATAGACTCTCATACAGGTAAAGGAAAACAGAACAGTTCATTGGCTTCATGTTACCAAGTAACTAAACAGTGTTAGTCAAAACAGTATTAATTCAAATTGTCAGGGCAACTCAAGATTAATTGCCCCAAAAGTAATATCCATAATATTAATGGAGTGATAAGTTCATTATAATTAAGAATATAATTTATCTTAACCTTTTTGTTCTTGTGTCAGTGTGTGTGATTGACTGTGTGTGTGTGTGTGTGTGTGTGTGTGTGTGTGTGCATGCATGCACATGTGTGAATGGGCTTGGCTTATTATGGAACCATAAAAAGGCATTGCTTTTCATAATATACATATCACAAAAATAATGTAATAAAACCGTCTGGTCATATTCAATTTATTAAGTTGGATGATTTAGTTTAAAAGGATGACACTGGACACATAAAATTCATGTCAAGATTCCATTTAAGACACAAACTGGACTTTTTTCTTCCGTTTTGGTGATGGGGAGGTATCACAAGTTTGGGTTAACCTGAAAAGGTTAGGAAGGGAGTTAAGTGATTAAGGTGCATAATATGAAATTCCTCAATAATCAATAAAAATATTATGCTGAAAATATAATGATTAATGACCACTCAGACACCCCAGGGCCATAGATTTATGGTTGAATTTTGGGAAGATGCCACAGCTGTACCACAGAAGATAAGGACTGAATTCAGAAGGACTGCATATCAAAAGGTGTTGACATGAAATGACAAATATGAAGAGGGATGAGTATAACACTTAAAATGATATAGTGTGTGTTTTAGGACAGAGGAGATCATTCCTGTAATTGGTAACTGAATATAATTATTGCTTCTCTTTTACCTATTTTTTTATTTTAAATTTATTTAATGTTATTTATCACTGTTGTGTGTAACTGCTTACCTCTGTGTGCTATACACATACAGTCCTCTCAGAGGCCGGAAGATGGCATCAGATACCTTGGAGCTGGATTCACAGATGGTAGTGAAAAGCCCAGCTTTATTTATTTATTTATTTTATTTTATTATTATTATTTTTTTCTTTTTAGTTACATTTTGTTAACTCTGTGTCCCAGCTGTATCCCGCTCCCTCATTCCCTCCCCAACCCCACACTCCCTCCCTGGTCTCCTCCCTGCCCCTTTCCAAGTCCACTGATAGGGGAGGACCTCCTCCCCTTTCATCTGACCCTGTTTTATCAGGTATCTTCAGGGCTGGACACTAAGACTCATAACCAAACCCTCGGCAGAGTGCAGGGAATCATATGAAAGAAGGGAAGTTAGTATGATATGGAAAGGATAGGAGCTCTACAAGGACCAAACATATCTGGGCACAGGGTCTTTTCTGAGACTGACACTCAACCAAGGACCATCTATGGATATAACCTAGAACTTCTGCTCGGATGTGGCCCGTGGTAGCTCAGTAACCAAGTAGTTTTCCAAAGTAAGGGGAAAGCCCAGCTTTATAATTAAGAGCACAGGCATGTAACTCTCACAGAAGACCTGAACTCATTTTTCAGTACTCATGTCAGGGAGCTCACACCCAGATTTAACACCAGCTCCAGGGGTGAAGACATCCTCTTCAGGTCTCCCATGGGTACTGCCCATAGTGGAAGACATGTGATTAGATTAAGTGACCAATTACATTAAATTTGAAATAAATAAAACAAAAGAAATCAGTGGGAAACAAATCCACAAGCATTTCTGTCCAAAGTCCGTATTTTATCCTATTCTACTTATATAGAACAGATAGGTTTTATAGGAGGAAATATCAAGCTGTATTTGTCAGGGTCAGAAACCAAGTGCATTGGAACTAAGCTTATGTCAATTTCCAAGGCAGAATAGATTCTGAAATTGGGTGGTGATGATGTCTGCAAAACCTTGTGAGTATACTAAGACAACTGATATGCATACATTTAAATGGTTAATTAAGCATTTTTTTAAATTTAGAAAGTAAAAAAAATCATTATTTAAAATACACGTTTAACAGCTATGGACTTCTGCATTATGAACTCCATTTTTATGTCAGTTTAGGAAGATGGAAATTGGATACATACTAACCTGTTAATACACAGCTCAAATTCGTGAAGACATGCTCATCCTGTAATGACAGAAAACAGAGCAAAATTCCCATCCCATGAACAGAATATGTTTTGTAATCCTTTCATTTTCTCTGTTTTTGCAGAATAGCTTTTTGCCTTGTGTGTGTGTGTGTGTGTGTGTGTGTGTGTGTGTGTGTGTGTGTGTGACTTATAAACCAGATGAATTTGTCGGATCCCTGGGTCTATATTTTTGGGAGGTTGGATGAGCTGCTCAATGTGGGTGCTGGGAATGAACATGGGTCTTCTGCAAGAGCAGCACATACCATCTTTCCAGTCCTCAGTTATGCTCTTGTATGTGGTTCTATTGATTCTTTCCCCAAGTCAGAAATTAATCCCTATTTACCAAATAAAAAAGACAGAAAAAAAAAACCTTTGAACATTGTGACTTTATTACTTCTTGTGTATTACTTAATGTAGATACATCATAGTGCCACCCTAAACCTCTTTTAGTTCTGAAATCTTTTCTCCTTTTGTCTTCTAAGTGGCTTATAGGAATTGCATGACCCTTTCCACTAACAGAATTCAATTTCATGGTTAAATGTAATCCCTTATTGCAATCCTCCTGTAGGATGCTTCTTCTCTCCACATCAATCATATCTTCAGTTCTCACAAGAGTTTACAATTTTATAGTTTTGTATTCTAGCATTATGTGATACTTTCCCCTAGGAAACAAGACTTACACATTGAGAACACATAACAGTTTAAAATAATTATTATACATACCAAATTCCAGTTTGGTCAAGCCATGAGGGTTTTTTTGTGTTATTTCCTGGAGAATGGATGACACAAAGGAACCTGTACGACTAAAAACTCACCTGAAAGGCAGTAAAAGAAGGGGAGGATTACAAAAATTCTGTACATAGTTTATATTACTCTTAGTAGTATTATTCTAAAAACTGCTTACAGCACATTGTGGTTCTCTAAGCAAATATTTAAGTGAACTACTACATACAGCTCAAAACATTACTTAGCAGAAAATGTTAAATATTAACCAAGGACATACCCTAAATAAACCTCCAGAGCTATTCCAGTAAGAAAATATATTTATATAATGATCTTTTTTTTTCTTTTTTTTTAATTTTATTTTTTTCTTATCAGTTACATTTTATTAACTCTGTATCCCAGCCATGTCCCGATAGCAAGTATGTAGAGAATACCTGGACTTTTCAACAAATTCCCTCCCAGTCCCTCCCTCCCTCCCTCATCTCCACCGTGCCCCTTGCCAAGTCCACTGATAGGGGGAACCTCCTCCCCATTCATCCGATCCTGTTTTATCAGGTATCTTCAGGACTGGCTGCAAAACTCTCCTCTGTGGCCTAACAGGACTGCTCCTCCCTTGGGGGGTGGGGAGGCCAAAGAGCCAGGATATTTGCCAGATTTGCACTTGCTAGATTATAGAGCAGTAGCTGTATTAGTTTTATAAAGAATATATATATTCTCCATCAATTTTTTCTCTATAATATTTGTCAAGTTTTGTTATATTTTATTGAGGAGTAATGATAACTAATTGTGATTTCAATATGCATCTCCCTGATGGTCAATACTTTGTTCTTCTTTTCCTCTACATACTTGCTATCTGGGTGAAATTTCTCTGCATGTATTTGCTCATTTAATTTTTCACTTTTGAAATTCTTTAATACTGAGTATTATTCATTTTAGATAATAAAAACCTAGTGATAATTGGTTTATAAGTATTTCTTCTACAGGTCTTTGAGAGATAGCCAATACCCCATGTATTATGCAGAATATACACCTTTAATTTAGTAGAAGCTCAGTTTATCAATTTCTTAATGGGTGGTGCATTGGAGGTTAGGTCTAGGAACTACATACCAAACCCTGGATTCTGAAGGTATTTTTCCTAATGAGCTTCTTGTAGGCACACAGATTCATACCTCATGATTAGACAATAGATCTATCTTTAGCTAAATTTTTATTAGATAAGGTTTAATTGTTCCATCTCCATTTGTTGAAAAGTCCAGGTATTCTCTAGTCTCTCACCTTTTCACCCATTTTGAAACCAATCAAGTCTACTTACTTGGTTTATTTCTTTCTTCTTTATTGCATTTCATTGAATATGTATTAAGTGTGTTCATCCTTTTAATTACACAACAGCATATTGATTAATTGCTATATTTTAAATGTTTTGAGGTTAAATATATTATCCTAGTGTATCCTCTTTTACTAAGATGGGCTTAACAATTCTTGTTACTTTGTACAAATTTTGTAATAATTCCATCTATTTTTAGAAAATGCATTATTGGAATTAAATTTGATTTATTCATCAAAAAATAAAAGAAGGGGAGGAGACACAAGACATGACTGTGAAAACACGGACAGAACAAGGATACTCTCAGAAGGACATGGAGGAAACTCCACAGGTCTGAGACTCTCCTTTCAGCAGCTATGCTGGTCCCCAGTGTTTGATGTTTCCATAAAGTTGGGGAAGCAACCCAGAGATTTTTTACTTTTCAATTTCTCCAGAAGTGGAAAGTGTGTTTATTTCATGAGTCTCATGAGCCCTGGCTCATTCTTGGAGGGGCTGTTTTACTCTGTGAGAAATTTCTAAGCAACACATATCACACACACACACACACACACACACACACACACACACACACACACATGTATGTACATATATGCTACTGGACAGTTTTTTTTTTCTTCTTATTCTTCTTTTTCAGTTGCTCTAGACTATACGTGGTGACAATTAGTTCATAAAATTTATGAATGGAAGCATTTCTAAATTTTTTCTCCACCAACAATGCTGAGAATTTGTTCTCCCTCATGAATTTTATTTTGCTTTGGTGTAGAATCCTACCTTGACAGTATTTTCCTACAGACATTCATAAATGATATACTACTATTTTAAATCATGGATAGTGATATCTCCAGAAATTCTTTTATTATACAGAATTGTTTTAGCTTTCTTGCACTTTAAAAAAATTCCATATGAAGATGATGATTGCACTTTCAAGTTCTGTAAAGAACTGTGTTGTAATTTTGATGGGAATTGCATTGAATTTGTAGTTTGATTTTGGTAAAAATGGCCATTTTTACTTTGTTAATCCTACTGATGCATGAACACTGGAGGTTTTCCATCTTCTGATAGTTTCTTCAAATTCTTTCTTCAAAAACTTAAAGTTTGTGACATACAGGTCTTTGACTTGCTTAGAGTTACATCAAGATATTTTGTACTATTTCTGGTTATTGTGAAGGGTGTGGTTTCCCTAATTTCTCTCTTGGCCTATTTATAGCTTATATAAAGAAGGACTACTGATTTTTTTTCTGTTAATTTTTATATCCATCAACTTGATGAAGGTGTTTATCAACTGTGGAAGTTCTCTTGTAGAATTTTTGTGGTCAATTATGTATACTATCATATCATCTGCAGGCATACTCTGACTTCCAATTTGGTCTCTTTTACCTATCTTTACTGTCTATAACTTCAGGTAGTATATTGAATAGACAGATAGTGAGTAGCCTTATCTTGTCCATGATTTTAGTGTAATTACTTTAGTTTCTTTTCATTTAATCTAATTTTGGCTACTGGCTTGCTTGCATATTCCATTTATTTTGTTTACATATGTGCCTTATGTTCCTGATCTCTCCAAGACTTTTAACATGAAAGCATATTGGATTTTGTCAAAGGCTTTCTCAGCATCTACTAAGATGATCACATTCTCTTTTTTTTACTTTCAGTTTGCTTATATGGTGGATTACACTGATTGATTTTTGTATATTGAATCACTCACGCATGCTTGGGATGAAGCCTATTTGAATATAGTGGATGTTTTTGATGTGTTCTTGGATTCAATTTACAAGCATTTTATTGAGTTTATTTTCATCAATGTTCATAAAGGAAACTGTTGTGAAATTCTTTCTTTCTTGGGTCTTTGTATGGGTTAGGTGTCAGGGTGACTGTATGTTGAACCATCCCTGCATTTCTCTGGGATAAGTCCTATTTGATCTAGGTAGTTGATGTTTTTACTAGAACTAAAAGAAGCAAACACACAGAAGAGGATCAGATGGCTGGGAATAATTAAATTTAGGTCTGAAATTACTTAGTCTAAAAGATAGAAAACAATGTAAAGAATCAAAAAAAAAACAAGAGCTGTATCTTTGAGAAAATAAGTAGACAATCTTTTTTTGCTTTTTTAAAATATTTTTATTTTAATTTTTATTAATTACACTTCATTCATTTTGTATCCCCTCATTTTGTATCCATCCCCTCCCAATCCCACCTTCCCTCCCACTTCTCCAGGAATGCCCCTTCCCAAGTCCACTGATAGGGAAAGACTTCCTCTCCTTCGCTCTGATCCCATTCTGTCAGATTTCATCAGGAGTGGCTGCATTGTCTTCTTCTGTGGCCTAGTAAGGCTGCTCCCCCTCAAGGTCAAGTGATCAAAGAGCAGGCCAATCAGTTCATGCCAGAGACAGTCCCTCTTCCCCTTACTAGGGAACCAACTTGAATAATGAGCTATCACAGGCTACATCTGTGCAGGGGTTCCAAGTTATCTCTATGCATGCTACTTGGTTGGAGTATCAGTCTCAGGAAAGACCCCTGTGCTCAGATTTTTTGGTTCTGTTGCTCTCCTTGTGGAACTCCCGCTCCCTCCAGATCCTACCATCTCCCACTTCTTTCATAAGATTCCATGCACTCTGTCCAACAGTTGGCCATAAGTCTTAGCATCTACTTTGATAGTCTGCAGGGCAGAGCCTTTCAGGCCCTCTGTGGCAGGCAGAGAGACACTATCCAAATTTTAAAAATGTCAGAAATGAAAAAGAGGCACATAACAGCAGACACTGAGGAAATCCAAAGAATCATTAGGTCGTTCTCTACCAAATTAGAAAATCAAAATGAATTGAACAATTTTCTAAATAGATTCTACCACCAATGTTAAATCAAGATCATATAAATAATGTAAATAGAACAATAACCCATAAGGAAATAAAAGCAGTCATTGAAAGTCTCCCATCCAAAAAATAAAAAATAAAAAGCCCAGGAATTCTACCATAATTTCAAAGAAGAGCTAATACCAATACTCCTTAAACTATTCCACAAAATAGAAAAAGAAGGAACATTGCCAATCTCATTCTATGAGGCCGTTGCCACCCTGTAACCCTAAACCACACAAAGACTCATCAAAAAAAAAAAAAAATCAAACAATCTCCCTTATGAATATTTATGCAAAAATACTTAATAAAATACTTTCAAACAGACTCAGAGACTTTTTTTTTTTTTTTAAATTTAGTCCTGGACTCCAGCTATGGACTTCTAGGTGTGTCTTTCCTTCTATGTTGAATCTTTCTGAAAACACCTTCATCGGAATGCTTCCATGGTGAGTCTAAATCAAGTTGAAAATTAAGATGATTCATCACAGCCACTAGTACTTCCTTCATTACCATTGGCACAAATCCCCTGAAGGGTGCATGTGTCCCATGCACATTTCTTCCTATTGAGGACTGATTGCAGTACAGCCTGGTGCTGCTGTGTCTGGCCTCATGTGACTAGTACTTAAAGGGAACATATATTAAAATGAGAAGCGTAACTTCTACTCCTGGGAAGGAGGCATGGATGGCACAATCATAAACAATGAAGTTCTTCAAACAGGAAAGAGAGAGGTCACTCGGGTGACACAGGGTGTTTGTGTATTAAAGGAAGTAGTGCCTAGAGAAAAAGACTCTGATTGGGAAGAAAATGAATTATTCTTACATTTGCAAAATCCCTGGTATTTGCGTTCCTCGATGAGCCCTACAGACGCTTCTGATCTCAAAGCACTCTGCCTTTACACTGACCAAAGCTAGATATTTGCCTTTTTTTTCATGTGTGTTTATGAGTGCATATGTACATGTGTGTGTGAATGTACGTGCTGTGCATGTTTTGAATTTGTCCTTGTAGAAGAGGGTGCTGGATCCCCTGCAGATGCAGGTACAAGCAATCATGGGCTGCCCCATGTGGATTTTAGGAACCAAAATCAGGTTGTCAGGAAGAGTAGTAACACGTTTTTTTTTTTTTTTTTTTTTTTTTTTTTTTTTTTTAACTTTTTATTGACTCTTTGTGTGGTTCATATTATGTCCCAGTCCTGTTCATCTCCCCACCACTTCATACCTGCCCTTGGCCCTTACAATCTCCCCTACAAAATAAAACACACACCCACACACAAGCATAGAAATCTCATAGTGGATGCTGTATTATATCACAGTATGTCCCACAACATGTCTCTCTGTCCACACATCTTCCCTTGCAAGTGTTCACTGCAATGAGTCCGTAGTCTAGTTTGAGATCTCTGGCTTCTGTGACACCTCTGAGTTATCCTGTTGTTGCCTTGTGTCATGGAGATCCTGCAGCTTTCGATCTGTATGACTGCCCCTTTCACATAATACAACAGTTCATAGGTGGAGTAGATTTTGGGGTTTGCCAACTCAAAGCCTTGGACCTAGGCATGGGTGTAGCTGAATTGGTCAGCCTGCCAGCTCTACCATTCCTGCAGCACCAGTGTGAGCTCTCCAGAACTGATCAGGCTGAGCCATCCAGTGCCTGCCAAGGGTAGTAGGCAGGGTCAGCTTTCCTGCTCTTGTATACACACCTCCAGAGCCAGCTTTAGTGTGATGCCCAGGCAGGAAAGGGGAAGGGCCCATTCTCCCAAGTGCTCCAGCAGGCAAGGGACAGGAACAACTCACCTGTTCTCATGACCCCTGGGGTCACCCTTTCCAACTCCAGCTGCCTCAGGTGGAGAGGGATGTGGAAGCTTGGGGGTGTCATCCAGATTTAGAAATCTCTTCTGCCTTTGTACATGAACCATATCTGGCACTTGGCATGTTAAAATCAGCCTCATTCAGATGCAGGCTATACTAGAGCCTTTTATTTTTCCTCCCATTTTTCCATTTTTTTCATGTGAGATTCAAAAGATTATATAACTCAAATAAAAGTATATCCAATGGGAACATATTTTAAATGCATAAAAGTTTAATTATTCATATTACCTTAGTCTAAGAATCTAGTCAATTTCACATTTAGGTCTAGCTACATCAGACTTTATGATGAAGGTTTTTCACTTTTATTTCTTATGTGGGTGACAGCCATCCAAATTTTTTCTCATCCAAAAAATTGGGAGCATGAAAGATTCAATTTAACTTTTAATATTTCAAGCAGTCGAGTCAAGCTCATTTAATATGAAATGACTGTTTTTATCTTTGGCTGTCTGAAGCACAGATTATCTATGCTCTTTCCTTAGCCACCAGCAAGGTGGACTTCTTAGATGGTGAGATACACACAACTCCACGAGTTGGTAGGAGGAGCATGTGATCAAGGACTGGGTTCATAAATCTGTAAAAATCTCAGGATGTAGGCTTCTCATACACGATGTATATGATACAGAATTTTTATTGTATAATTATCTTTAGTTAAAATTTCCCCACAATTTTTTATGAAGTATGTTCTTGGAGAGAGCAAAATAATGTGACCAGATTTCTAATCAAGTTTGTTAGTCTGTGTCTTTACTGGGGAATTGAAACTTCGACTTTTAAGAGTCATTATTGAACAGTGTGTATTAGTGTCACTCATTAGTTTTTTGCTTTGTTGCACTTTATTAGCCTCTCTTGATTAAATTGTATTGTTATAGCTTGTACTTGCTTGGTGTGCTTAAGCATTTTTTTCAGACCTATGTATTCTTCTACTGATTTCAATAGTTAGTTAAGTGGTGATAAATTTCTGAAATCTATTTTGTCATGGGAATTTGTCCTTTCTTCTTTGATTACAATGGATAGTTTTGATTGGTTTCACAGTCTTGGCTACTGTCTGTGGTCTCTCCTAACTTGTAGAATAAATTTAAGCCCTTCTGCCTTTCACAGACTGAAAAATTAGTGCTTATTCTCCAAGGTATTTCTTTCTTTAGGTAAATTTTCTTCCATCATTTTCATGAAAATATTTGTTATGTTTTTGACCTGGGTCTCTTCTTCTATACCTAAGATTCGTAATTTTTTTTTTTTTTTTTAGTTCCAGAGTTTCCACATGCTCTATTCTTGGGTTGTTTGCCTGTTTTTTGATTTAATATTTTCTTTAACTGTGTGAACCAATTGTTCAACCTTGACTTCAAGACCTGATGTTATTCTTCCTTTGGTTTATTCCACTCTATTTTTGAAATGTTCCTGAGTTATTGTTTTAATACTCGAATCTTTTATTTTTGAGTTATGTTTCATTTAGTCCTTCATATGTTCTTTCTCTTCATTGTTATATTTTCATCATATTGAGTTGTTTACATTATGTCATTCTGAAACTGTCTCCCATCCGTTCCATCTACTTTGCTAAATTCCTGCTGTGTTAGTTATTCATGTTCTTGTCTGCTCTGTTCCTTCTGAATCATTCAGTACTGTTAAGAGTTAATCTGGTTCATTGCATAGCCTTCCATCTATATGTTTTCTTCCATTACATTTGTTTCAATTTCTATTTCTACACACTATCAGATTCTAAGATCTGCTGTAGGATTATTGTGTATTGTGATATGAACAGTTACAATTGTTTATACTCTTAAGACCTTTTCATATCTAGCAATGGGTGTGAATTGCATGCTTTCCTTCAACTGTTGAATTTTAGGTTCATCACCATCACAAAGCATTTGTGACATAATTTAAATCTCCCTAAGTTTCTAAGAGTTGTTCCATGGACCAAAATAAAACTGTCCTGGAAAATATCCTTTGTGTTGCTGAGAAGAATGTGGACTCTGCTGAGTCTGGTATCTTCCTCTATCACTCTACAACTTATTTTTTACTTCAGGATCTTTCATCGAACCTCAAAGTCACAGATCAATTTGATGGAGAGCCAAGGTTCATTCTGCTTCTGCCTCCCTAGTTACATGTTCTTGATGCCATGCCTATCTTTGATCATACATAGGTGGTACGACTATGAACTTCAGTATTTGTGCTCACACAACAGTTATTTCATTGACTGAGCGTTCTTCTTATCCCTCTTTTCTCATCAGATTTTATTTATTTGTCTGCTTATTGTGTCTCTACTCGCTCCCATTCATTCTTATTCTGCTTCTCTGACTCATGAATTGACGCTGGAGCTCACAAAGTGCTTAGACTGGCTGATCAGCAAAGCTCCTGCCATGTTTATGTCTCTGCAACATAAAAAATCTTGCATTCATTGTAAATGTATGGAAGGCTCATGTCTTTAATGCTGTCCCCGGTCAAGGAATTGCCTAACTCTCAGGTGTGTCAACTAACTCATTTTTTCCTCTGTGTGCCTCTCTTCCTTATTCTACTAAACTTTATTGAAGAACATTTTGTATTTTCTGACTAAAAACCAAGTTTATTAACTCAATATTAATTCTCTTCTTTTGTGTGCAATATTTTTCAACGTTCCTTTAAATGAGGAAAAATTTATTGGTTTGAACTTTTCCTTTCAGAAATAGTTTAAAAAAAATGTCTTTCCAAATCCTATTATACCTAAATCCTATTCTTTGTACTCTCATTGAAATATTCACTAAGTAGATGAGAGTTTATTACTTGTTCAGTGTTAAATAATGGTTCTAGTGGCTGCAAGTTTTTTTTTCTCTTGAAAACTAAGTGATATAGTAGAAATGGCTATTATCCAACTGCTTTCTGTATAAATCCAGATCTCCTATTTAGCAATTATGATGCCTTTTCTGCAATTTTCTACATGATATTTAGCCTTTTTGCTTCTAATATGGTAGTATGACAACAATAGCTACTTCACATGCAACTAACCAAAACTGAGTGGAACATGGGAAGGATTTGCTTTATTATAAGAAATAACACAAACTTTTCTGTGTCTGTACATTGTAGCAATGGAAATCCAGGCAAGAGGGTTTTTCCTCCTCCTCCTTCTTTTTCCTACTCTTCTTTTTTCTTCTTCTCCCCCTCATGTGTATGAAACATGCATAAGTAAGAGGGCACATGGATTCTTTATCTCTGTGTGTGTGTATATAAGACAAACACACATATACATGAGAGAGAGAGAGAGATACAGAGACAGAAAGACAGAGAGAAATACAAAGAGCCTGAGTGAGTTTATGTGTACTGAATTTGTACAGGAGAGAATGCACACATGAAAGTAAGGGCATCACATCCTTTTGAACTATACATTACATATGGTGTTGAACTGCCATGTGAGTGCTGGAAACTGAACCCAAGTACTCTATGACAGCAGTAAACACTCTTAACTCCCAAGTCATCCTTACTTTCTAATTCCTTGCCCTACTTTCTAAATAGAAATAGTTTATTTTTATATGCATGTATGTATACTTGCCCAAAAAGGCCAGAGAAGGGTGATAAGATACCCCTAGATATGGAGTAACAGGATATTGTGAGATAGCCAACTCGCATGCTGGGAACTGAATTCAGGTTCTCTGCAAGAACAGTCAGCACAGTTAACACCTGAGCCATTTCTCTATCTCCTGTCACACTTTTCTTAATTCCATTACACAGATTCTATATTTTAAGTTTTAAAGTGACTATAATTGTATTAGTGTTCCTTGTATCATTTTCTCTTTGTCGTACTCACATACTTTCATTCTGTATCACACACACACACACACACACACACACACACACACACACACACTAGGAATTAGAAATGGATTCCATATTCTCTACTGGGAACAGCTTGGATAAGACTTTACATTCATCTAAAACCATCAGTTTCAGCGGAGACACATCTGTTAGGGAAAGTGTGCTCGATCCCTAGAGAAGGTTCCAGAAGTTTTGTGTGCTTGAAAGGCACTGAACACGCTCTGTTGACTTGTCGAACAGATGCTAAAGTCTCACACAGTACTTAAGGGCTGTTTACAAAAGCTGGCCACACTGTCTGTGCTGAGGGACATAAACATCAGACTTAGCCAAGGCTCTGTTGAAGAAGAATACATTAGGTATTCAAGGCTACCAAATAAGAAAAAGAAGCTATTCATGGGAAACGTGAAGGGAGTGGCCTGCACGCTGTCGAAGATTCAAGTGTGAAATTTAGAGAAAACACTTTCTATATACATTTTACAAAATGAATTGCAGCTACAATATCTTTTGTTTCTGTGGCTGCTTGTCAAGTTACATTTTTCTTTCTAGAAGTCTCCCTCAACTCACGTTTATTGATCTTGTCCGCTAGAACTTCAGAAGATTGCCAGTAGATGTTTTAGCCCCTGCTACACTAAGCTATATAAATTGCAGCAACTCTTTTCATAAAGACTCTGGTGGTTTGAGCAGGTTTGCCTCTTCATAGACTCATGTGTGTGAATGGCAGGTAGTGGCAAACCTGAGCTGCACTACTAAGAGGTGTGGCCTTGCTGATGAAGGAAGTATGTCACTGTAAAGGTTGGCTTTGAGGTCTTATGAGCGCAAGTCTGGCAGAGTGTGTCATAGTCTTCCTTCTGTTGCCTGTTATTCAAGGTATAGAAACTCTCAGCTACCTTTCCAGCACTATGTCTGCCTGCAAGCAGCCATGTTTCCCACCGTGATGATAATGTACTAAACCTCAGAGCTGTAATCCAGCTCCAGTTAAATGTTTTTCTTTATAAGAGTTGCCATGGGATTCCAAGATGGAGGCAATCAGCATGCAGTGTATCTGAGGGGCACAGGATCAGAAACTCTGAAATTGGTGAGTGGAGGGGTAGCTGAAGCCAGAACATCAACATTGAGGCTTCTTGAGTGAGAGGGGACAACCTGTGAGCTGGGAGAGTTTGGATCCAGGGCACCCGTGGATGTCTCCAGGACTGAGAGTGGTGAATATTCAACCCTCCTACACTTTCCCTTGTCCGAGCATGAGCATATATGCTCTGTGACTGAGATGACAGAAGATGTTTCCCCAAGCAGGAGCCTCCATGCTCAGTGGCTGAGACAGCAGAACCAGCTGCCCCATGAACAGGTCTCCCTGCCCAGCAGACACACATTGGACACCACTGAGCTGATGGATCTCTTAAACTCTCATTTGCCCCTTCAGACCCAAACCTGAGAACAGAGAACAGGGGGGAACCCTGTACTTTCTGATTAAGTCTGCAAGCCAGTGAGTGTACCTTCAAGTGAGTGAGTGTAGAGCCCCAGATCCAGGGTCCCTCTAAGCTAGCAGACAGACTTCAGATCACTCCCACCCACACACCCAATGTGGGCAACATAGAAATCCTGGGGACAGTCCTGTCAACAATGAAGCCCCTGTTCTGTGGGTCTCCCAGTGGAGTCCAGGCAAACAGTTCCTGGGAATCTGAATCCCAGGAAGACAGTACAACAGGCCTGTAGGCCACTGAGGTATTCAGGGCACCTGCACATGTGCAATGTGACCACAGACAGCAGCAGCACCTCCTCCTGCACTTAAGCTTTATTCTTCCAGGCATCCACATGCTCTAACACCCAATCATCAAGGCACACTCTGCGCACATGCCAGGGCTTGCACATATGCACCTGAGACCTTCCTCCCTTAACTACAGCTAACACACCAACATCCACTCTCAAACCAGTGGGCCTCTCTCATCTTCCTGAAGAATACTTTTCAGATGCCAGAGACAGATCATCCCAATCTGAAGCACAGACTTCAGGGACAAACAGCAAAAGTTACCAATAATCAGATGGCTAGTGGTCAGCAAAAGACCACATCCAACAAAAATCAGGATATCATGGCTTCACCAGGAAACCCAAAATCAATGGACTTGCTAATTCATCAGAAACACGGGAAAATTATCTCAAATCTATGTTTACCCAGTTATTAGAGGCACATAAAGAGGAAAAAAAAAAAAAAGCTCTCGAAGAAATACAGGGAAATACAGCCAAACAAACAGAGACGCATGTAGAGGCACAAGTCATGGCATATAGAAAGTAAATGAATAAAAAAAAAAAATAGAGGCAATCATGGAAAGACAGGAGTTCACATTCAAACAAATGAAGGAAATGGTACAAGACATGAAAATAGAATTAAAATAATAATAATAAAAAACACAAACAGAGAAAACCCTCGAGCTGGAGAACATAGAGAAAAGATCAGGAACCACAAAGTTAAGCTTCACCAACAGAATACAAGAGATGGAGGAGAGGTGATGAAGATACAATTGCAGAAATTGATACATCTGTCAATGAAAATGTAAAATCAGAAGAGTTCCAAACACAAAATATCCAACAAATCAAGGACACCATGAAATGATGAAATCTAAGAAAAATAAGAATAGATGAAAAAGATTCCAGGCTCCAAGGTCCAGAAAATATTTTCAAGAAAATCATAGAAGAAAAGTTTTCCAAATTAAAAAAAGAGATGTCCATAAACATACAAGAGGCTTACAGAACACCGAATAGACTAGACCAGAAAAGAAACTCCTCATGTCCCATAATAGTCAAAACACTAAATCTACAAAACAAAGAAAAAATATTAAAAGCAGCAATGGAAAAAGGCCAAGTAACATATAAAGGTAAACTTATTAGAATCACACCAGATATCTCAACAGAAATTTTGAAAGCCAGAAGGACCTAGGCAGATGTCATGTAGACTCTAAGAGACCACATATGCCAACCCAGAATGCTACACTTAGGAAAGCTTTCAATCAAAATAGATGGAAAAAACAAAATATTCCATGTCAAAACTAAACTTAAACAATATCTACACAGCAACCCAGCCCTACAGAAGATACTAGAAGGTAAACTCCAATCCAATGGAATCAACTACATCTAAGAAAAGACAGGATATAGATAAATTCGCAACAAAAAAATTAAAAGAAAACAAACATAGAAACACAGTAACACCACCAACTCCACAATAAAAGGAACTAATATTCATTAATCACAATTAACTATTAACATCAATAAACTCAACTCTCCAAAAAAAAAAAAATTACAGATACTAACAGAATGGTTGTGGAAACAGGATCCAATATTCTGCTGCATCCAAGAAACACACTTGTGCAACAAAGATAAACACTACCTCAAAGTAAATGACTGAAAATAAGTTTTCAAGCAAACAGACCCAGAAAAAAAAAAAAGCTGGGGTAGCTATCCTAATATCTAATAAAATAGACTTTCAACCTAAATTAATAAAAAAGATGAGAAGGGATACTTCATACTCATCAAGGAAAAAATCCACGAGGAGGACATCACAGTCCTGAACATCTATGCCCCAAATAAAACAGCACCTGCATTTGTAAATGAAACATTATCAAAGCTTAACTCACACACTGATCCCAACACCTTAAGTGTGAGAGACTTCAACACTCCACTTTCACCAAGGTACAGAACATTTAGACAGAAGCTACATATCGAAATAATGACACTTACAGAAGTCCTAAACCAAAACGGACCTAATAGATGTCTACAGAACTTTTCACCCAAACATAAAAGAATATACCTTCTTTTCAGCACCACAAGGAACCTTCTCAAAAATTGATTATATAGTCAGGCACAAATAACTCCTCAATAGATACAAGAAGATAAAAATAATCACTTATATCCTATCAGATCACCATGGCCTAAAACTAGACCTCAACATCAACAGAAATAACAGAATGCCTACATACACATGGAAATGAAACAACTCTCTACTCAGTGACAGTTGGGTCAGGGAAGAAATTAGAGTCTTCCTAGAATTCAATGACAATGAAGTTACACCTTTCCCAAACTTATGGGACACAGTGAAAACAGTGCTAAGAGGAAAGTTCATAGCACTAAGTCCCTTGAGAAAGAAATTGGAGACGTCTCATACAAGCAACTTGACAGCACATCCAAAAGCCCTGGGAAGTGGGGGAAGACACACTCAAGAGGAGTAGACGATTGGAAATAATCAAACTCAGAGCTGAAATCAATGAATTAGAAACAAAGCATACAATTCAAAGAATCAATGAGAGCTGGTTCTTTGATAAAGTCAAAGTCAACAAGATAGAATAACCCTTAGCCAAACTAACTAAAAGGCAGTGAGAAACAATCCAAATCAGCAAAATCAGAAACTATCCTAATCTCCAAAATCAGAGACAAAAAGGGGGACATAAAAACAGACACTGAGGAAATCCAAACAATCATTAAGTCTTAACACAAAACCCTATAGGCCACAAAATTTGAAAATCTAAATGAAATGGACAATTTTCTTGATAAATTCCATTTATCAAAATTAAATTAAGATCAAGTAAATAGCTTAAATAGTTCTGCATCCCCCAAGGAAATAGAAGCAGTCATCTAAAGTCTCCCTTCCATAAAAAAAAAATACCCTCGGCCAGATAGATTCAGTGCAGAGTTCTACTAGACCTTCAAAGAAAAGCTAACTCCAATTCTCTTCAAACTAGTTCACAAAATAGAAACAGAAGGAACATTATCAAACTCATTCTATGAAGCCACAGTCACCTTAATACCTAAACCACCAAAGACCCAACAAAAAAAGAGAACTTCAGACCTATATTTCTTATGAACACTGATACAAAAATATTCAATAAAATACTTGCAAACCGAATCCAAGAACACATAAAAGATATCATCAACCATGTCAAATAAGCTTCATCCCAAGCACACAAAAGTGGTTCAATGTACGGAAACCCATCAAGGTACACACCATATAAACAAACTGAAGGAGAAAAACCACATGATCATCTCCTTAGACACAGTAAAAGTATTTGACAAAATCCAACACCCAGTTGTGTTCAAAGTCTTGGAGAGATCAGGGATGCAAGGAACTTACCTAAACATAGTAAGGACAATCTACAGCAAGCCCTTAGCCAACATCAACTTAATTGGAAAGAAACTTAAGTCAATCCCTCCGAAATCAGGGACTAGGCAAGGTTGCCCAATCTCTTTGTATCTCTTCAACATAGTACTTGAGTCCTAGCTAGAGCAATAAGACAACTAAAGGAGATCAAGAGGATAAAAATCAGAAAGGATGAAGTCTAAGTATCACTCTTTGCAGATGATAAGATAGTATACCTGAGTGACCCCCAAAAATTCAACCAGAGAACTCCTTCAGCCTATAAACAACTTCAGCAAATTGCCGGGATACAAAATTAACTTTAAAAAATCAGTAGCCCTCCTGTATACAAAAGATAAAAGTACTGAGAAAGAAATTAGGGAAACTACATTGTTGTTGAATATTAATATTTACTATTGATTTATGTTTTAGTTCAGCAACAATTATTTCTTAATCTGTTGTATAACCAAATCACCACACAGAGACTAGGGTTTATTTAATTTATTTAATTAGAGCACAATGCTGGACAATAATTACTCCATCCTAAACCTCCAAGCCTTGAATAGTTTCCTACCATTCAGATTCATCCATTATACTTGCTTTTAGTTATATCTTAGGTACAGTTCATCTTTCCTTTTGGTTCCAACTCCTGTGTTGCTGATCTCTGTTTTCCTATTTCTCCCACTTGTGTCCTTCTCTTCTCGTCCAGACCAGGATATCTTACCCTATTCTCTCCATTGCACAGCATTGAGGCTGGTGGTTTAATTGCAAATACAGAGAACCAAAGCTGGCATGTTTACACAAACCTGAGACAGGTGATGCTTAGAATAAAGATCACAATGCATTGTCATATTGAAACCAGATATTCAGGGAGAGAAATCGGCATTTTAATGAAAAAGATTAAATTTTATACATCCCACAAGAACATTATAACAACACTGCACCCTCCACAATAGCCAGAATGATATAAAGTCTCTTGGTATGACTCTAACCAAGCTAATGAAAGACCTGTTTGAAAATAAAACTTCAAGTGTCTGCAGAAAGAAATTGAAGAAGATATCAGAAGATAGAAAGATTTCCCATGCTTATGGAATTGGAGGATTAACATATTGAAAATGGCAATCCTGCCAAAAGCAGTCTACAGATTCAATGCAATTCCCATCAAAATACCAAGATAATTACTTATATACAAAAAAACAAAAAAGCCAAAATTGTCAAAACTATCCTGTACAACAACAGGTCATCTGGAAGTATCTCCATCCCTGATCTCACTCTGTACTACAGAGTAATAGTAATAAAACTGAATGGTACTGGCATAGAAACAGACTGGTGGATCAATGGAATCAAATAGAAGACCCAGAAATAAACCCACACACCTAGAGATACTTGATTTTTTTTTTTTTTACAAAGAAGACAAAACCATACAATGGAAAAAAGACAGCATCTCCAACAAATGTTGCTGGGCTAACTGGATGTCTACATGTATAAAAATGCAAATAGATTCATACTTATCACCCTACACAAAACTAAATTCCAAGTGGATCTTAGACCTCAACATAAAACCAGACCACTAAATCACTTAGGAGAAAAAGTTGTAAAAAGCCTTGAACTCATTTGCACAGTAGACAATTTTCTCAACAGGACACCAACAGCTCAGGCTCTAAGATAAACAATCAATAAATGGGATCTCATGAAACTAAAAAAAGCTTCTGTAAATCAAAGGACACTGTCATCAGAACAAAATGACAGTCTACAGACTGGGAAAGAATCTTCACAAACTCTGTATCTGATAGAGTGAAGATATCTGGAATATACAAAAAACTCCAAAAGTTAAACACCAAAAATCAAGTAATCCAATTAAAAACTGGGGTAGAGTTCAACAGTGATTTCTCAATAGAGGAATATCGAATGGCAGAGATACACTCAAACATGCTCATCTTCCTTAGTCATCAGGAAAATGCAAATCAAAACAATTCTGAGATTTTACCTTATACCTATCATATTGGGTAAAATCAAAAACACAAGTGACAACACATGCTGGAGAGGATGTGGAGAGAGAAGAACCCTCCTCCATTGCTGGTGAGAATGTAAACTTGTACAACCATTTTGGAAATCAATCTGACACTTTCTTAGACATTTAAGAATAATGCTACCTCAATATCCAGCTATACCACTCCTAGCCAAATATCCAAAATATGCTCAAGTATACATCAAGGACATTTGCTCAGCCATGTTAGTAGCAGCTTTATTCATAATAGTCAGAATCTGGAAAGCAACCCAGATGTCCCTCAACTGTGGAATGGATACAGAAGCTGGGGTACATTTACACAATGGAAGCTACTCAACACTTAAGAAGGAAATCATGAAATTTTCAGGCAAATGATGGGAACAAGAAAAGATCATCCTGAGTGAGGTAACCCAGAAGCAGAAAGATACATATGGAATATACTCACTCATAAGTGGATAATAGACACATAATATAGGATAAACATACTAAAATCTGTACACCTAAAGCATCTAAGCAATAAGGAGAACCCTGGCTAAGATCCTCAATCCTCATTCAGAAAGGTAAATGGGATAGACATCTGAAGAAGGAGAAAACAGGGAACAAGACAGGAGCCTGCCACAGAGGGCCTCTGAAAGACTCTATCCAGCAGGGTATTGATTCAGATGCTGTGACTTATAGCCAAATTTTGGGCAGAGTTCAGGGAATCTTATGAAAGAAGGGGGAGATAGAAAGCTCTGGAGAGCACAGGAGCTCCACAAGGGGAACAACAGAACCAAAAAATCTGGGCTCAGGAGTCTTTTCTGAGACTGATACTCCAACCAAGGACCTTGCATGGAGATAACCTAGAACCCCTGCCAAATGTAACTCATGGCAGATCCGTCTCCAAATGGACTCCATAGAAAGGGGAACAGGAACTGTCTCTGACATGAACTCAGTGTCTTGTTCTTTGATCATCTTCCTCTGAGGAAGGAGCAGCTTTACTAGGCCACAGAAGAAAAAAAATGCAGTCAGTCCTGATGAGACCTGATAGGCTAGCATCATAGGGAAGGGGAGGAGGACCTCCCCTATCAGTGGACTTACAGAGGGGCATGGGAGGAGATGAGGAAGGGTGGATAGGATTGGGAGAGCACTAGGGAGCTACAGCTGGGGTACAAAGTGAATGAACTGTGATTTTTTTTTAATTTTTATTTTTTTCTTATTAGTTACATTTTATTAACTCTGTATCCCAGCTGTATCCTGCTCCCTCATTCCCTCCCATAGCACCCTCCCTCCCTCCTCTCCACCCTGCCCCTTTCCAAGTCCACTGATGGGGGGGGGGGACCTCCTCCCCATTCATCTGACCTTGTTTTATCAGGTCTGCAAAGTCCTCCTCTGTGACCTAACAGGACTGCTCCTCCCTTGGGGGGTGGGGAGGTCAAAGAGCCAGCCACTGAGTTCCTGTTAGAAATAGTCCTTGTTCCCCTTACTATGGGAAACCAATTGGTTACTGAGCTACCAAGGGCTGCATCCGAGCAGAGGTTCTAGATTATATGCATACATGGTCCTTAGTGGAGTGTCAGTCTCAGAAAAGACCCTGTGCCCAGATATATTTGGTCCTTGTGGAGCTCCTATCCTTTCCCCATCACACTAACTCCCCTTCTTTCATACGATTCCCTGTACTCTGCTGAAGGTTTGGTTATAAGTCTTAATGTCTGCTTTGAAACACTGCTAGGTAGAGTCTTTCAGATGAGTTCTGCAGTAGACTCCTGTCATACGTTCAATGCACATCCCATCTGTCTTTCTAAATGAGGATTGATCATCTTACCTCGTGTCTGCTCTCTTGATCATCATTTTTAGGTGTATAGATGAATAAACTGTAATTAATAATAAAAATAAACATAAGAGTTGCCATGGTCTTGGTGTCTTTCACAGCACCAAAGCGCTATCTAAAGCACAAACCTCAGTATCTTGGTTTCTCCTCTTTCTCTAGAGAGTATTAACCATATTTATGATTACAGCATTTATGCAGCTCCAATGGCAATTGAGACCTGAACACAACAAACTTCTCAAATCTACTCTAATAAATCACATAATTAAGATTATTATTATTATTATTTTGCTTTTTTTTCTTGAGTTTATTTCTCAGCACCCCCATCTAGTGGATCACAGCCACCAATAACTACAGCTCCAGAGGATGTAATGCCACGTTCTGGCTGTTGGTGAAACTCCCCAAAACATATACACACCCCCTGCACAGACACAAATACATATGCATAAATAAAAATAAAATATTTAAGGATGCTTTTAGTCAGAACTAATTTTGTGTAAGGCACAGTCTACAGTTCTGTTTAGAAGCTAGTCACACATTGCTCTTATTCTCAGCTGAGTCTAGATATTTCATACTGTAAAACCCAATGAGATTCTTAGATGAAGGCATAAAGGAATCCATAAATCCATGACAAGTAATTTAATCTTGATGAATTTACTCTCATAAAATTTTGTAACAAAAAATTATTAAACCTACACAAAGTTTGCCAAAGCCAATGTGTATCATTGCTGAATAATGAGGTTAAAATGTTTGTGTGTGTGTGTGTGTGTCAAGTGAATTCTAAATTTTGATCATAGGAACTTTATTGGTGTAATTTTCCTACCATGCTAATATTCACTCTGTGCAATTGTCTGGGAACACTGATTATAACATGAAATAAAGGTTTACTTCCCTCTTAGCTAGGCCCTCATCAGATCACAGAGGAGCACTACTTTATGCCTTCTCTGAGTCTGACGCTGCAGTTGTTCTTGATGTCAATTCTTGCAACCAAAAAGAACAGAAAATTCTGGGTTTATTCACCTTCCAATGTCCTAATGACACCAAGAAACTATTCAACATTAAAAGGACTAGTTTTCTTCACTTTCCATGAAGATAATAAGAAATAAATGCAAATATATTTTGTAATTGTAAACATTATTCTCAGTGATTTTTTATTTTTATATTTAAATTTATTTATATTTATATGTGGGGTCACTGTGTGAATATGTCATATGTGTATAGGTTCATTTGAGTGTAGTGCCTGGGGAGACTAGAAGAGGGTTTTGGATCTCCTGCTGCTGGCATATAGGCAGTTATTAGCTGCCCAATGAGTGCTGGGATTTGAACTTGGGTTTCTACAAGAGCAACAGGCAATTCCTACCACTTGGGCTATCTCTCAAACCCTGTCTCTGAAAGCTCTAAAAGACGTATTAGTCATTTTCTTTTCTATTTCCATTTTTTATGACTTTCCTATAGCCCATGGTAGCTCAGTAACCAAGTGGGTTTCCCCAGTAAGGGGAACAGGGACTATTTCTGACTTGAAATCAAGGGCTGGCTCTTTGACTTCCTCCCCCCATCTCCCCGAGGAAGGAGCAGCCTTGCTAGGCTACAGAGGAGGGCATTGCAGCCAGTCTTGAATATACCTGATAAGCCAGGGTCAGATGGAAGGGGAGGAGGACCTCCCCTATTAGTGGACTTGGAAAGGGGCAGGGAGGAGATGAGGGAGGGAGGATGAGATTGGGAGGGAATGAGGGAGGGAGCTACAGCTGGGATACAAAGTAAATAACCTGTGATTAATATAAAAAATAAAAATTATAAAAAATATTTTACTATAGAAACAGAAACAGAATAAGAAACCAAGCCAGCTCTTAACTGTCAACCTCAACCTATAATTATTTGAGGACATGAACTGTGTCCTTTTCAATTTCCACAAGAATAACTAGTAATATACTACCCTATTCAGTCTTGTACTTATGATCATCCACATTTTATAGAAAGGAAAAACTTGGACTCAGAACTTCTAAGTATGTTGCATTAGAAAATGTGGCTAAAGTGGGGGTTCAATTGCAACGGCCATGTTCTTCCAACTACCCCATATTGCATGATATCTGCACATCCTTTAAGCAATCCTGTTTTTAGGAATTGTTTGGGCTTATTGCATGAACACAAATTATTTTTGCCAAAATCAAAGATGCTAGTTAGTCATTGATAGGCAGAGCAGCTGGCAAGACATTTATAGACAAAAGCACAACTTAAAGAAGATCTGGTAGAGGACGAAATTCTCCTAATCAGAAACTAAGTGAAAGAAGATTCTCCTGAAGGCTCATGCTCCTGGTCTACATTAATGAGGCCCAAAATTGCTTATTTTGGGATTTGACGCTGTTATCAGGAGTAGTGGAAAAAAGAAGGCAATTAAGAAACTACAATTATATTGATGTTCAAAGAACTTATGTACATCCAAGCTGCCCAGGGAAGGGTTTGTTATTTTATATAGACTTACTTTTATTGATGAATTTATTCATATATTTGACATTTATTTATTTGTTGTCTTTTAGATAGTGTGAATGAACAGTGCAAGCCAGCTTCAAACTCACTGGGGAACTGAGAATGTCCTTAGACTTTTGATTTTACTGCTTCCACCTCCTACGTGCTGGACTTGCAGGCTTTTGCCACTATGCTCAGTCTGTCTGGTACTAGGGATACAGCCCATGGCTTCATGCCTGTTATGTAAGCTATCCGACAATGGAGCCATATCTACAGGCATGAATTTTGTGTGTTCTAGGTATAGATTTACAGAATAATGACATGAGAGCAGAGGTTACACCAACACCTTATTCAAACTTCCCCTATTTAACACTCTACCTTAATATGATATAATTTTACGTATTAAAATTTAATGCTACAGGTATTTAGATGTTCTTAGCATTCATTCACTGTTCCAGGATCCCAGCCCGGACATGATATGGCATTTAGTTAACAGCTGTCTTCATTATAGTAGTTCTTATCTATGATAATTTGTCAGATAATCCTTGTCAATGATGCTGGCATTTCTGTGAAGTATAGATGAGATAAGACAAGAGAAGCTCTACTCTTAGAATTTCTTGTAATGTATCAGGACTTCCATTCTACCACAAAGACACATAGTGAAGTTGGAAAAAATGTATCCATTCTTGGCACTAGAAAGACTGCCCAAGCATGAGGAGCAACATTTTGATCTCCTGCATCAATGGGAAAGCCAGAACACCTGGAAAAAAAATCCAGGTGGGTATGATGGTCCATTTGTAATCCCAACATCAGCAAGAAAGAGAGAAGAAACAAATTAGTTAATTAGACTAGTCCTGTTCAACAAGAGACACTTTTTCAGTAAATACAGAGAAGAGCAATGGGGAAAGATTTGCAATGTCAGCCTCTATCATCTTCTTATGATCTCACATACCTAGAGACACCTGCCTTTACTTGTTTTCACACATATACTAGAATGTATATTCATACAGACACCACATACACATATATTCTTAAAGATTCTTGTTTGGAAGAACAGAGTTAAGTAAGTATAAATTACAACATTCTTAATATTGTAGCAGGAAAGATAGAAGCAATGCAAGAGACTTACTTTGGAGTAGATAAAAGCTGATCTCACAGATGAGCAACACAGACTGCCCAGGAGACCAAGCTAGATCTACAAGAATAGAAAAATCACCTTCCAAATCCATGGCAGTATGAGGTTGGGTAAGAGACAGGATTTTCAAAGTTCTGTTAGAGAGATGCCATCATTAATTAAGATAGTTATGGTGGCATAGAGCGATGAATCAGCAATTAAGAGCACTTTCTGCTCTTGCACAGAAACCAAATTCAGTTCACAGAACCCACATAAATGCTTACAAAGGCCTGCAACTTGCAGGGACTCTAGTGCCCTCTTCTGGGTCCCAAGAGCACCAAACACACATGCTGCACACTTACAGACAAGAAGGCCAAGCACTCACAAAGATAAAAATAAAAATAATTGTGTTGGTATTTTGATGGGAAATGCATTGAATCTGTAGATTGCTTTTGGCAGGATGCTCATTTTCACTATTTTAATCCTACCAATCCATGAGCACCGATATCTTCTGTTATCATCTTCAATTTCTTTCTTCAAAGACTTGAAGGTTTTTTTCTAACAGGTCTTTCACTTGGTTGGTTAGAGTCAGATGAATGTACTTTATGTCATTAGTGGCAGTTGTGAAGGGTGTTGTTTCCCTAATTTTTTTCTTGGCCCTGTTGTCTTTAGTATACAGCAGGGTTTCTGATTTCTTTTTTGAGTTAATTTTGTATCCACTTTGCCGAAGCTGTTTATCAGCTGAAGGAGTTCTCTGGTTGAATTATTTGGGTTGTTCACGTATACTATCATATCATCTGCAAATAGTGATAGGAAGAAGTAAAAAACAGGAAACAGGACAGGAGCCTACAATAAAGGGGCTCTGAAAGACTCTACCTAGCAGTGTATCAAAGCAGATTCTGAGACTTATAACCAAACTTTGGGCAGGGTGCATGGAAGTTTATGTAAGAAGGGAGAAATAGTAAGACATGAAGGAGACAAGAACTCCACAAGGAGAGCAACAGAATCAAAAAATCTTGGCATAAGGGTCTTTTTCTGATACTGATACTCCAACCAAGGACCACTCATGGAGATAAACTAGATAACCTAGAACCCCTGCTCAGATGTAGCAACTCAGTGTCCAAGTGGGGACCCTAGTAAGGGGAACAGGAATGTCTCTGACATGAGCTCAGTTGCTGCTCTTTGATTACCTCCCTCTTAGGGGGAAGCAGCCTTGCCAGGACACAGAGGATGACAATATAGCCAGTTCTCATTAGACCTGATAAGCTAGGATTAGATGGAAGGGGACAAAGGGACAAGGATCTCCCTTTGGAGAAAGACATGGGAGGAGATGAAGGAGGAAGATTAGGATTAAAAGGGAATGAGGGAAAGGGCTACTTCTGGGATTCAAAACAAATAAACTAATTAATATAAAAATAAAAATTAATTAATTTTTTTAATAAAAATAAATAAATATTTTTAAAAAATGGTAAAAGAGACCAGGATATGGTACTTTCCAACTGGTAAAAATCTTAAAAAAAAAAAGAAAAAAAGATTTTGAGATGATTGATTCAAAGGGAATTTGGGATCAAACTGTATTGTGATTTTTTTTGCAAAGTTGTCTGATGTATTAGAAAATTCTTGTAAACAGGATATTTGAAATATTTATCATAGTGAAAGTGCATGGAACTAAAAATCAAACAAATAATAAACTTACAGTAGTGAAAAATAAGATGTCAGCACAAAGTCAGTTACTATGGAAATTATTAAATTCCTTCTCAGGACCAAGGATAAACAGGTGTCTTAAGTTCTCAAAGTATTTAAAATTTTTCAAAGCAAGTAAAACAAAATCAACACACCAGAGCACTGTTCACAAGCTAACTCAGGGATTAAGGTTCTCTTCTACGGCCACACATGTTTCCATCTCAGAATCTTTATACCAAAATGGAGTAAAATGCTTTATTTGTTTTGTTTTGTATAAGAACTACCCAATTTGAGTAGAAGAATGCAAGCCAAAGCATCAAAAGCATGTTTATCACATTGAGAA
Organism: Psammomys obesus; assembly: GCF_907164565.1. NCBI lineage: Eukaryota > Metazoa > Chordata > Mammalia > Rodentia > Muridae > Psammomys > Psammomys obesus. The sequence goes on along the minus strand of NW_026585504.1, from coordinate 51,902,773 downwards.
AACAACTGTAGAGCTGAAAAAGAAGCCAAATGATATAGAAATTAAGCAAGCAAGTGAAAAACCTGCAAATAAAATAGAATTAAAGTATACACAAAACACATTCCTAAAGCAAGGCCCATCTTACTAAAAATAAACATTAATGAAATTCTATACAGATTTGCCAACATATCTGGAAATTAATATTCCCTAAATATTGTTCACTCTTTTTTAAAAAAATATTTATTTATTCTTTGCAAATTTTTATTTTATTAACCTCTTATTCACCTCTCATTTCTGGTGAACCTGGACTGCATCCCAAGCTTTCCTCCTATTTTATGTCTACTTGTGTGTGAGCCACCAAATTAAATTATAATTGCCCTCATGAGCATGGGCATGGGCAACATACCACGAAAGAGAAATGACTTTTCTTCCTTAACAGCCATTAACTTCCCATGGCTTCTAGGCTAGGTGTAGGACCTCAAGAGCCTTTCTCCACCAATCATGAATCATTTAATTGTATAATCCAATTTTGTTTGAGAAGCTCGGTTGACATTGATGAACTTCCAGTGCCTACTACAAAGATAAATATACCAATTATCCTATGGTGAGACTTCCACCAAAAAACATTTCCATGTTACAAACTGTGGCTCAGCTGAATTCATCTGGCTTTTACTCTAGTTTGTGGTAAACTGGTAAGAGTGAAGAGTATGCCTCTCGGGCACACAGGCACTAAGAATGACAAACATCTCCACACAGTCTCATCTTCCTGTCAAGAATGTACATAGTGTTCTCTTGAGTAACTGACCCCCAAAACCATGTTCTGTAATAACTCATGGGCAAAGTATGTAACACAAAAGATACAGAAAGAATACCTTGAGCTTGGAGCCTCTCCTGTCTGACTCCCACAGTTGTATGCATTCTGCTGTTCAGCTTTCTTGTGTTGTCAGGACTAACCACCAGGGAGTGGAGACAGGTCAGACTCAACACATAACAGTGCTTAATTTTGGAAGAATAGGAAAGGAATTCTATTTGCTGATTTTTTTAACACCAAGTCAATTCCATGTCTGAAAGTGTCTGCAATTTTGCAATACCGTTGATCCAATTCAAGGAAACCAACTCCGAAGTTTGAAGTAAAAATTGAGTGGCAAGAAGCCTCTCTGAGGGAGGTAGGCTACTTTCTCTGAACTCTATACCTGCTTCTGTCCACATATAATCACCTATACACACTCACACCGTTACATACACACACATACAAATATGTGTGTGAGAGAGAGGGAGGAGGGAGAAAGGGAATTGGAAAGAAATAGTTGATAGTGTATTTCTGTGAACACTAGTACTATAACAAAATCTGTCAGGTTGGATGATCTATTTTATATAAAGATTTCTGAGACTAAAAGTCCATGATTGGAGGGTAGGAGAACTCCCCTTTTCAGTGGACTAACAGACATATTAATACCACAGGTTAGTCTATAGTTAGAGAAGAGAGAGGGAGGTGTGACTGAGTAAAGTTGAGGGAGAAGGCTACAATCAGGATGTGAGATGAATAAATTGTAAAATAATAATAATAAAAGAATGATAACAAAATTTAAATCAGTTCAATTTTCATGGAAAACTCTCCAAGGCTTGCAGTGGATTCTGAAACTCTTTATGACACAGACTCCTCTGAATAATATGTTTTTCTTGCCCAGGGCTCCTATGAACACTAACTATAGAATAACATGGAGTTTAATACATCTGTGCACTACATATAGTTTTGTATTTGTGTTTTGTGTGTATGGTTTTATGTATATGTGTTCTTGTGTATATGTTAAGGAACATGTGGACAATACATGTTGGAATCAGATGACATTTTGATGTCATTCTTTGCCTTATACCTTGTTGGAGACAGAATCTTTTATCTTCCACTACGCACACCAGGCTTCCTGACCCTTAAGCTTCTAGGGACTCCGCTATCTCTACCTTCAGTCTTGATGTAAGTGCATAGGGATGATAGATTTGTACTGAGATGTCTCCTAGCATCATTTTCAATTATATTTCCATGACCAAAGGTGAGTAAACTAATTGTTAAATGTGTTAGACATGAAGTAGTAAGATGGTTCAACAGATAAATGTACCTGTGGCCATGCTTCCTGCCATGGTGATTCATTGACTCTAACCCTTTGTAACTATGTGCCCCAAATTAAAAGTTATCTTTTATATGTTGCCTTGGTTATGATGTTTCGTCACAGGAACAGAAAAGTAACTAAGAGAACATCCTTCTGTGGATCTACCTAGTTCTAACATGGCCATTTTCATCAAAATGCTGGGAAAGGTTCCATCTATATTGCCTTGCGTTGTGTACTCCTAAAATTGAGACAGGGACATTTTTGTGTGTGGTCTTCTTGTCCATTTCTACATTCTTGCTTTAAGTAGGCATCTTTAAATACATAAAAAATGATACATATTTTAATTCTATCTACAATGGAATTACAAATTTCAGTAACAGTTATGGAACTTGTGGAAATAAAAAAATGCCTTCAACTGACATACATGTCAATATTGTAGAAGCACACATCTGTGCAACAAGTCACCTAAGCACAGAGAAGACCTAAAAATCCTATAGGAACCTGCTCTAAGGTGAAAGTCGAGAGAGAGAATAATGATATATAACTTTGGAAAACATAAAAGACTTTTCAAAATGAGCTTTAAATGAATTTGACATGAAATTTAGAGGAGGGGTTTATCCTCCATAGAAAATAGAATAAAATAAACATAAAATGGTTTTCAGCAGGAGAAGCAGGATAGAAGCCTATCATAGAGGGCTTCGGAAAGACTCTACATAGCGGTGTATCAAAGCAGATGCTGAGACTCATGGCCAAACTTTTGGCAGAGTGCAAGAAATCATATGAAAGAAGAGAGAGTTAGTAAGACCTGGACAGAACAGGAGCTCCACAAGGACCAAATATATCTGGGCACAGGGGCTTGTCTGAGACTGATTCTCCAGCCAGGGACCATGCATGGATATAACCTAGAACCCCTGCACAGATATAGCCCATGGTAGCTCAGTATCCAAGTGGCTTCCCTAATAAGGGGAACAGGGACTGTCTCTGGCATGAACTCTGCAGGAAGCTCTTTGATCTTCCCTCCCCACCCACCGTGGGAGGAGCAGCCTAAGGCCACAGAGGAGGACATTGCAGCCAGTCCTGGTGAGACCTGATAAGCTAGGGTCAGATGGAAGGGGAGTAGAACCTCCCATATCAGTGGACTTGGAAAGGGGCAGGGAGGAGATTAGGGAGGGAGGGTGGAAATGGTTGGGAATGAGGGAGCAGGCTACAGCTGGGATACAAAGTTAATAAACTGTAACTAATATTAAAAAATAAAAAAATAATTAAAAAAAGAAAGTAGACTTCATTGGCTACAGTCAAATGGTAGGGGGAAGAGCTCCTCTTTTCTGTGGAGTAGGGGAGGAGTAAGAGGAAGGGAGGGTGGGATGAGGAGGAGACAAGGGAGGGAGCTACAATCAGGATATAAAGTGAACAAATTATAAACAAACAAACAAACAAATAAATATATATATATATATATATATATATATATATATATAGAGAGAGAGAGAGAGAGAGAGAGAGAGAGAGAGAGTTGTTCTGTGTGGTAATGATGTTTCTTTGCAGCTACAGAAACCCTAACAAAGACAGTGAAAACAGAAGGAAGCCATGTATGTACAGGAGTCAAGCCTAGTGCAGTACTGTAGACAAGCAGAGCACTGGAAAAGAAGAGAAGGACCCTCACAGGAGACTGTTTTCTGATATACTCTGTATGCCATGCACTTTCACCACTTTCCACTTCTTTCCTTTTTGTGGATGCTGCTGACAGTCTTGGTTTCTCTGCGAAAATAAAGCTGGACATTTTTCAGAAAGGTTTTGAAGATACCCCACACACTCTTGAGGTATGTGACTGACTTTGCCTTGAGAACACACTGTTGTTCTAGAAAAGCCTGGATCCTTGCAGGCATTTGTGGGGTTCATTGATAACATTTCTCCACATCAGAAAACTCCAATTTGTCTTTATCCACTTCAAAGTTATCTTTCTTGTTGCTATTAATAACAATGCATCATTGTTGAATATTTTCCCTTTCTGCTAAGTGCTTTTCTATTATTTATTTGATTCAGCAGTCTGAACTACCTTTTTAAGTCACCATTAAAATTTCTGTTTAATAAATGGCAAAGGATAAAGAAAAGGAACACAAAACAGTGCCAAACCTTTCATTTTGGTCTACTAGACCAAAGAGACCACACATGGAGCTAAAAGACACGATGCTAAATGAAACAAGCCAGACCAAGAGTTTATATGAGTTGTTCTCATATGAACAAAATATGCAGGTTGCTCTCACTGAGTGATGTTAGGCGATGGGAAAAGAGAGAAAGTGGAATGAATAAACGAGGGTTGAATTTCATTAGTGCATGTTTCATACATGTGTTGAAACATCACATTAAAAACTATTAGTATTTACAAATAACACGTGGTACTTAAAAAATAAAGTTAAATAACATTTGTTTACAGAAACACGATCTCATGTAGCACAAGTTAGCCTTGAGCTCACCATGAATTACCTTACATTTACCTTCCTTCCTCTAACTCCTGGATCCAGGGATTATAAATATATGCCACCATGCTCAGGGATGTATTAATATTGTGCAAGTACTTTATCAATAGAGCTAACCCACCAAACCTATGTTAAATAACTTTAAAAACTCCAATTTTTATGTTTCAGCAAATACGTGGTGAAATACTATCATTCTTTAATAAAAGTCTCAACTCAATTTTAGTTTACACATTTCTTGAAGATTTTTGAAACATTTTTTTTTACTAGAAAAACAAAGAAAGAACTGCATCTTCTGGAAAGAAGTCGTTGAAGACTGATGAAGTAAACAAATTCATAAGTCTCAGGAAGTATCTGAATCCTCCAAGAGTCACAAGGCCCTCCAAAGTTGTGTAAGCTGAGACAATTACTTAGGAGAACCAGCCAAGCTCTCTTCAAGTTGTGCAGAAGATGACAGGGATGTAAATTTTGTTAAATCATGACACATGCCAGAGTAAGGCATTTCTTATGCAGCTGATTTGAATCATTCCTCCTACTGCCAGAAACTCACTAGCTTAGTACACTAGACTTGGGTGAGATCATGCCTTTGCTGTCATGTATGCCTCATCTGGGGTGAATATATTTTTGTTCATATCTCCCCAGAAAAAGTCACACAACAGTCTGAAAATGTGTATCAGCACCATGGGTACCACAATCAAAATCTAGATTCTAGGAGGAGAAAAAAACTTTTTGTGGATGTAGATCTTAAGGCACAAGACATTCATCTGTCAAGGGTAGTGTCTGTTGATTTGCAACTGTGGAATGTTCATTTGGAGGCTGTGTGTGATAGAGATCTCTATGAGCTGCCAACAAAGCCACCCACACCCACACAATACATAGATATTCAAATTTCCATCATCTTGTTCTACCTTGAGTATCATTTAACTCACTTTGAATCAGAATAAGTTTTGTGATATATAAATGTTCTGAATAGAGAGCAACATCATGACTATTAAAAGAGCTGGAAATATTAAAAAGCTGTTTTTAGAAAACCACAGTAATCTCCTAGGGGAAAAAATAAAAGTACTAGTTGGATGCATGCCTCTTATTTTTCCTTTTCTTTGTGTCTGACAGCCTGTATTGCATTTATAACTGCTTGAGCTTTGATTCAATTAGGATTGACAAGATTGATGTCCGAGGGATGCAGAGAGCCCTGCTTGTGACTATATACTGCTGCTGGGGCATAAAGTATAAAGATCACTAATAAAAAATAAAAGACTTAGAGAAAAATGTCATTCCATGTCAATGGTTTCAGGACAGGTTGGAAAACAGCAATGATCTTGTTTATATGACTTTCTGCCCTTGCTCACCACGATAGCGGGGGTTTGGGGGGAGAGGAAAAAAGGAGGAGGAAGGAAAGAGCAGATGGAGAAAGGAAGAGAAGAAAAGAAAAAAAATGGATAAATAAAGAAGGGGTAGATAAAAATGCAGAAACATGAAAATCAGAAAAAGCAGAGGTGGGATTCCACGAAGACAAGTAGAAAATACTCCCCTATGTTTATTAAATCTTCTCTGTGTGTGCTGAACTCTAGGCCATATGTCATAGACAAGTAGAGAATACTCCCCTATGTTTATTAAATCTTCTCTGTGTGTGCTGAACTCTAGGCCATATGTCATTCCTTTCAAACTGATAGATTTAAAAATATTTAGCATGTTAATACAGGGTCCTATGTAGCCCAAGCTACCCTTAAACATATTACAACGCTGACAAAAAGCTTGATATTCTGATCCTCCTACTTTCATATATGTTAGTGGGGATCAATTTCTGGGCCTTATGCACTATATCAAGGGAGCTCTATCCCAAGCTTCTCCATTTATGGGAGGAAGCTTATTTTTCTATGTAATGTCTTCACTTTCAATGATGAGAGGTGATGGGTTGTAGTCTAAATTTGGCGAGTGAGCCAGCTTTTGGGGGGAGAGGAGAGGACCTTGATGTCTATAACATAAAGATGGGGAAAGTTAAAAAATAAAGCCAATAACACACACACATATACATGGGCCATGCACACTGCATTTCATATATTTTTATGTCAAAAATTCAGTTCCAATTAGTGAAGTATGAGAAGGAGGGAGACTCAGTTTCTCAGAAGTCTTAAAAACATTACATTCTAGAGTACCAGACTTGGATTTTATCTCAAGGGAAATGTGGGCTACCTGGTGAGATTTGAGGACTTATTTCTTAATTAAGAATTTTTAGTAAATGTGCAGAGATAAGATTAAGGGGATCAATATTTGAGTAATCAATAGTTATCTGACAGATATCACTTTTTCATTTATGCTTTTGTTGGAGAACTCTACTAGATTTTAAAGAACAAAACTCAACAATCCTGGAAAGAATTCAATTGTCCAACTGCTCATTTACAGTTGAATTCATAAATGAAGCATAGCAAATTCAGACATTGTTCACTGTTGAAATGTGAAAATTGGAATGAGAGATGTCAAGCTGTAAGGAACTGTTTTTGTGATTCCAGAGGATACAAGTTCAATTCTCAGTGCCCATGTTGAGAGGCCCACAACTGTCCCCACACTCCAGCTCTATAGTAGTTGACATCTTTCTCTGGATCCTACATTGCACTTTGTGGCAGAGTGTGGTGTGCACATATATAGATAAACACACACACACACACACACACACACACACACTTAACAAGTAAAATAAAATTTTTAAAAAGAAACATAAAAGTTGCAACAATATTAGATATTATACCAAGTAAACAAATTCAAAAGTAAGGACAAGAATTGTCTAATCCCAATTGCATAGGGTATTCAGGTATTCAGAGTAGTCAAAACCTTAGAGATGACAATTATATGTAGGTGATCAAGGAATGTATATGTTGGGGGAGGCAATGAGGAGTTACTACTTAACATAAAATGACACAGAATCATTTTTATAAGATGACAATAAGAACTGTGGCAATGGACAGTAGCCAATGGTCTCTTTATAACATTAGGAATATACTTGCTAACCTTGAAGCACTCACTTAAAATAGGAATGGGAGAGGTGGCTTAATGGTTATGAGCACTTCCTGCTCTTGCAGACAGTCTGAATTTGGTTCCCAGCAGCCATCTCAGGTGCTCACAACTATCTGTAACTGTAGCTCAACTGATGTAACTCCCCTTCCTGGCCTTCAAAGGCATTATATATATATATATATATATGGTACTGACCCCACATATATAAGGAACTGGCCCTGGTGATTTACTTTTCCAAACTTGACCTCACCTCTTTCCCTTTTACCAGCTACCAGTAATGACAGCATTTGAAATAATATGGTATTAATCTGGTCTGAGGATTTAGCTTAGTGGTAACCTTCTAATGTAATGTGTATTGTGCCCTATATTTAATCCCTAGCCTCAAAATAACAATGGGGGGAGAAAGGAGGGAAGCGGGAGGGAGGAGGAAGGAAGAGAGAAAAAGAAAGAGAAAGAGAGAGAGCAATCTACTCATTGTTGTCCAATATGGCTTAGAGAATGATTTATGGTATCCAAAATTTTAGTTTTGAATGTGTAAATTTATGAAGCATAAAGCAAACCCAAATGAAACATAAATAATAAGTGACAAATAGATAATAGATACATAGAGGAATGGATAGATATGGATGGACACATAGATAGCAAACAACATCAAATCTGGCAATCAAAACACTCAGCTGAAATCAATGGGTAAACCCCATTGAGACTATCAGCAGGAGTTTGTGATGGAGGGAGTTTCAGGATAGAAGCAAAACAACTTTTAGTAACAGATGGAAATGACATTATAAAATACTGGGCTCACAACATGCAGGAGAAACTGAATGGAGAAGTTGAGGGTATCATCTGGAGTTCCCAATGAGTTTTCTCTCCGTGGTTGAATTCCCAATGGCTGACTTCCCACTCTCTCTTTCTCCCTCTGTATCATGAGGTAAAGAAGCAACTTCTAAAACAAGTGTCACAACTTCTGGCTGTTTTCAAGGGCACAGTGGATTGTCTTTCCTTAGACTATCTTGTTGTTTTCTTCCTTCCCTATCTCAGAGATGGGGGAAGGGAACAGATGATTTCCAGACAAGAGGCCATAGAGGACACTCTGAAGCAGATGTGCTTGGACCTGAAATTGAGGACAGGTGGCAATGCCACTTTGAGAACCAGCTTCTCTGTGAGCCCAAACAGCACTGGCCAGTTTATCAGTTTAACAGATATTAAATTTGTGATCTAATTGTCTCTGAAAATGTCACCATGGGCATACCCTATAGAATGACCTCTAAATTTCCTAGGTGTTTCTCAATCCATTCAAGTTGACAGTATCCATTGTCACAAAATTGTTTTTACTTGAGTAACATAAAGACATCAGAAGAACTTCACTTAAATTAGTTGAATGACATTTCAAATAACATGCTTTCAAATGCTTTTCTTACTAGATGTTGTGTCAAATATTTTGCCCTTTCCTTTGGTTCTTGGAAAGGTCAGGTTGTACTTTTGATTCTGCATTGACAAACAATGGGGGGAACTTTCTTTGATTCCATTTTACTGTTTCATTTTTTTATTTTCAATTGGTATTGTGTGTTTTCAAAATTTATTTACATGTATATAAATATCCATAGCACATGTTCAAATTATTAATAATTATATGACTGCATATGTATTTTTGAACACTGTTTCATTTCTTTTGTAGTAACACCTAAGAATATAAACACATGCAAGAACACGCCATGGGACATATGAAGACTGCGTTAACACAAAAATCATAGTAGAATCATATCCATTGCATTGAGGTGAGCTCTTTTTACATTGCTCAGTGAAGCAACCGAAGGAGGGAAAGGTCAAAGCACTGTGACGAATAATATTGAGTTTAAACTTAAGTATTTCTGTTGCTTTAGTTTCAGATTCAGCCTTACTGCTAGCATAGATGCTCCCTGGCTCAAGTAATTCAGTAGCAAGAAAATATCTCCTATTGGGCAAAGAATGAAGACAGACATTCCTCAAATGAAGACATAAAAATGACGATTGTGTATCTGTAAAGAAGCTGCAATGGAAAAAGGCTAGTAACATATACAGGCAGACCAATTATTCCTGATTTCTCATCAGAGACTTTGAAAGCAGAAGAGCCCAGACAGAAGTCTTGCAGACTCTAAAAAGAACACAGATAACAGTCCAGACTACCATATCCAGCAAAACTTTCAATCACTATACATGGAGAAAACAATATTTCATGACAATACCAAATTTAAACAATATATAACCCACAAATCTAGCCTTACAGAAGATAATAGAAGAAAAACTCCAACCCAAGGAGGTTAACTATACCCAATAAAACACAAGAAATATATAATTCCATATCACCAAAACCAAAAGAAAGAAAGTGTGCACACAAACACACACACACACACACACACACACACACACACACACAACCACACACACACTACCATCACCAAACATCAATGTAACAGGAATTAACAATCATTGATCATTAATATCTCTCATGATCAATGAACTCAATTTCCCAAGAAAACCAACACAGGATAACAGAATGGATGCAAGAGCAGAGTCCAGCATTCTGCTTCATACAAGAAACACTCAGCGACAAAGATAGACATTACCTTAGAGCAAGGCTGGAAAAAGATTTTGCAAGCTGATGGACCCAAGAAGCAAGCTGTTTTAGCCATTCTAATATCTCACAAAATAGACTTTGAAGCAAAATTAATCAAAAGATATAGGAAAGGACACTTCATACTCATCAAAAGAAAAATCCACCAAAATGATATTTCAGTCTCCCTAGTAAGGGGAGGCGAGGCCATCTCTGACATGAACTCACTGACTGGCTCTTTGATCACCTTCCCCTGAGTGTGTGTGGGGGGCAACCTGAACAGGCCACAGAGGAAGACTATGAAACACAGTCCTGATGAGACCTGATAGGCTAGGGTCAGATGGAAAGGGAGGAGGACCTCCCTTATCAGTGGACTGGGGAAAGGGCATGGGAGGAGATGAGGGAGGGAGCGCGGGATTGGAAGTGTATGAGGGTGGAGTTGTAGCTGGGATACAAAGTGAATAAATTGTAATGAATAAAAAATTTAAAAAAGAAAAAAATACATTTAAAATAATAAAACTGAAATAATCCCCTGTATCTTATCAGAACACAATTTATTAAAGCCAGGTTTCTACATGAACAGAAACAAGAGAAACCTTATAAAATCATGGAAATTGAACATCTCCCTAAGGAATGATTGCTGAGTAAAGGTGGAAATAAAGAAAAAAAAATTAAAGACTTCCTAGAATTCAATGAAAGTACATTCACAGCATACCTACACTTATGGGACATAATAGGAGCAGTGCTATGCTAAGTACCTTCATAAAGGAATCAGTGAAATCTAATCCTAAGCACTTAGCAGCTCACCCGGAAGCTCTAGAACAAGATGTAGCAAACACACCCAGGAAGTGTAGGTGGCAAGGACTAATCAATCTCAGGGCTGAAATCAATAAAATTGCAATAAAGAGAACAATAAAAATAATCAACTAAACAAAGAATCAGTTCTTTGAGAAAAATCAAGAGAATTAATTGAATAACCCTTATCAAAACTAAAAAGCGGAGTGAGAGAATATCCAAATTAACAGAATCAGAAATGCAAATGGGACAAAACAATAGACACTGGGAACATACAAAGAATCACTGAGTCTTTGGGTCTTACTTCAAGAATCTGTACTCCTGCTTTATTTCTGTGCCTGCACACCTTGTAGACAGGGTTTAAACTTTTGTGGGTGCGTTGGTGCTGCCCTCCCTCCACTAGGAGTTGTGTCTAGTTGAAGGGTGACCTCTTCAGTTTCCATGACTCCTGGTAGCAGGAGTCATGTCTTCCGAGGAGCCTACCCTTCGTAGGTCTCCATTTTGTCACAAAATGCCCCCTCTCAATGTTTCTCTTCTCTCTGCAAGTCCTCTGTCTTCCTGCCTCCACTCTCTCCAGGTCTGATATGAACCTTTATTATTCTCTATGCTCCTGTCCCTCTCTTACCCTGATGCCTTGCTTCAACTTCTTCCCCTATTTTATTTCCCCTTCTGAGTAAGATTTAAGGACCCTCCTTTGGGTCCTCTTTGTTGAGGAAATTTGCAACTGAATTATATGAGATTGGATACAACATGATTCTCTTTACAGATAAGTTTAATAGATTTTTTTTTTTTAAGGCAGGGGTTTATGTAGTTCAGGATGACTATGTAGCCAGGGATGACAGAACTTCTTATCCTTTTAACTCCACATCACTAGTGCTGGGATCTTGGCTGTTTCCTACCATGTCTATTTTATGCAATGTTGAGAATCAATGCCTAGGGCCTTTTCTGACATGGTCAGCCTGGAATAGAATTTTAAAATATTAAAAGTAGCAGTAAATTTGAATGAAGGTGGCTCAGTGTTCAAGAGTCTTTCCTCTTGCAGAGGTCCAAGGTGGGGTTTCTGTAACCTAATAGCAGCTCACAACCATCTGTGACTTCCATTCCACGGTACCCAACACCCTCTTCTGACCTCCACAGGGACATTGCTGAATGTGAAGCATGGATATACATGCAGGCAAAACAGTTATACTCTTAAAATAAGCAAATCTAAATTTTTTAAGGACATCGTTTACTCTGTAATTTTATGCTCTTCTTATTCTTAGTTATTTGGATGTAAACACCATCTCTTTGCTAAAAGCAGAAATGAGGCTGTGCTTATATCTGAGCCAAGACAGGGCTCAGGCAGCAGGTACCTCCTAAGTTATCCAGAAAACCAGAGCCAGTATGCCCATGGCACAACTCCAATGATGCACTGTGAGCTGAAGTCAACTAGAAATCTGGCTTCAGGTTCTTATTGTCCAAAATGTCAGGTTCATTACAGCATATCTGTTGACACAATAGGAGTCCAAGTTGACTGCTTGATCATAGGTTATCAGGAAAAGTCAGCATTAGCCTGTGTTAGTTAATACGGTTTCTCACAGGTCCGATAGCAGTTCTAAAAATAGCTACAGGAAAATTACTCTGGGGTAAGGGTCAGAAGAGATATATTTTGAAACAGGTCTCGCTCACATTCAAAAGAGCCAAAGGCAGTGCTACACAGAGCAGCCTTCCCACACCTGTGTGAGATAATCTCCTAAACAGTTCATGTGCCGCACTGCCCACTTCCACCATTCACTGGCCCAGGACTGCCAACTAGCTGAGTATTTCTGAATTCATTGCAACTACAATGTTGTTATGTGTTGCATGATACTTATTGTTAGTTTTTGACAAACAATATTCAGTTATTTTTCAAGGTAGGTCTGGGATGAGATTGGATTGCACACAGCTCCAATGCTGTGTTGGTTAAATTTAGCCTTGCTCTTGACTCTGTGTACCTCTGTCAGACCTTCACTTCTTGGAGTGTGTATTCTGACGTGGAACCCCACAATAACTCCAGTGGTTACTGGGTATGGATCTGAATGCCCAACTAATTCACAGAGAATCTGCTGATCTACACCAAATACACTCTGTTAAGCTTTTTCTAATTGAAAATATTCACTTTAGGGGCTAAAGATATGGCTCATTGTGTAGGAGCATTTGTTATGTAAGCATGAGGCCATGAGTTCAAACCCCTAGCATTCACTTCCTCCTCCACACACAGACATTAACCAGGTATGGCTCTGTCTCTTCCTGTAACTCTAGCACTGAGGAAGCAGAAAGATCGCTGGAGCTTCTTGGCTGCTCTCAGAGCTTGAGGCTCAACACGAAACCCTGTCTTAATAGAATAAGACTAAGTGTAATATAACTAAGTGTAATATAACAGGCCATGTCACATGCTCATTTGGTTTCTAGAAATACAGTCTTAGTTGAATTCACAGTAGGTATGAAAGACAGATATGTGATGAGCTACTTTATATCATGAAATATACAAAATTATTTTAATAAAGGAAGGTAGTTTTATAACCCAATTCTATTACAGTAGAAATATTTGCTATTAAAAATTAGCAATCAGTAGTTAGGTCAAATACATAAGTATTTTTTTAAATCACAAAGAACTGTACTGTATGCCTGGAATTTGCATTTGAAATTAGAACAAAATTACTTGAGCAGCTTTTTTTTTTTTTAAATAATGTATCACATGGGACACTACAGGAATAAATTTTCTTATAAAACAAATATCTATATGTGAGATTAGAAAACTAAAAAAAAATACATAAAGATATATAGAAAATGTGCTTCATTTTATGGCAATACTCTTAAATGTTGCCATTGTTGTTTGTTTTCTCATCAAGTCTTTGCATCAACACAGCTTTGATAGCAAATGCTTAAGTCACGTTTAAACTGCAGCTATTTTCATGCCAGCCTGAAACTGTATATAAGATACATGGTGACTTGTAATTAAAAAATCAAGAGAATGTTTGCACTACAGAAAAAATGACCTTCCTTGCAACTTTGGTTCCACTTCTCATTAATTGGATGAACTTCTACATATTTTTTGAGCCCTCTGACTTCAGAGCTCTTACACTTAAGTACTTTTCTCGCAGTATTCCCATGATGCTCTGATGCAGAACATGTATAAGAAGCAGTGTAGATCCAGATCTACAAATGATGCTGGACTGGCCTTTCTTCCTAGGCATCTGATGGCGAAAACACAGCAGTAGAACCTCAGGCCATGAACACTGTGTGCCCTATCTCTTAAGCACCACAACCCAGACACTTCAGACCATGAACTACACAAAAGAAAAAAAAATGTTCTTGATTAATTTATGGAGCTTTGCAGCCTTAATTCCCTTTACTTGGGGAAAATCAATGGTTTCTAAGAACCCAACTCCTTTGACAACAAAATTTCCCATCTCTTCCTTAGGCAAGGTCTCACTCTTTCTTTAATATTTACATTTTATGATTAATATGATGCTATGATTAGTTTTATTTTTTTTTCTGTCTGACCCTATTAGCATAGTTTTTAAAATATGTATTATTTAATATGTTACTCCCTTCGTAAGAAGGACTTGTCTGTGACACTGTAGATGTAATATAGTAGTCTTATTTACTCAACTCATTTGCTATTGTCATTATCTTTATTATTATAATAATTATTAATATTGTTATTAACCAGAGTCTTACTATGCAGCCTAGCTGGTTTGGAGTTCACTATGTAGATCAGGCTGGCCTTGAACTCAAATAAATCTATCTGCCTCTTTTCTGAAAGCTGGGATTAAAAGCATGCTCCAAAAAACCTGACTGCTCCAATTCATTCTAATAAGGGGCAGTATCAATTACTCCAATGGCCACAAATCTGTGATTTCTAGAAAACAGGAAATCTTTTCTCATCAGAAGATAAAGCCAGGATGCTACTTTCAGGAAAATAGACAAGTATTCCCTATAACCAAGAACTTTTTGGGAAAGATTTGTATTTGGTTGATTTATCTTAATTTTTAAAACCTTCTCATATGACTCATTGAATAATTAGTTCTCAAATTCTAGGAATAGAGATCTAGCTCTTTTTAAATTTGTTCACTTTACATCCTGATTGCAGCCCCCACTCATCTCCTCCCATACCCCACAGTGCACATCCCTTCCCCCTCATTCTCCTCTGTCATTCTCCTCAAAGAAAAGGGAGATACTTCCTGGGTTCTAACCCATCCTGTCATACTAAGTTCCTGCAGAACTAGGCATATCCTCTCCTACTGAAACTAGGCAAGGTAGCTTGTTTAAGGGAATGAGATCCAAAGGGAGGCATCAGAGTAAGAGAGGGCCCCTTCTCCAACTGTTGCAGGATCCACATATGTGGAAGCATCATAGGACCAGCCCATGCATGCTCATTGGTTAGTATTTTAGTCTCTGTGGGCCCAGGTTAGTTGTCTCTGTAGACCTTTAGGTGGAGTCCTTGACCACTCTGGCTCCCTCAGTCATTTCTCCAGTTCTTCCATAGAGCGTGGAGTTAGTATCATTAACGATAATACTAATAATAGTGCTAATAATAGTAATAACAATAATGATAATAAAAGTACTAATCAGAAGTTTAAGGCCATGTTTAGACCCAAGCTGAGATTGAGACTAACTTGGGCTACATGAAACAATTTATTGAAAAACAAACAAATCACAAAATAAGCAAACAAACAAACAAAAAACCTGAAACAAAGCATGCAAGAAATTTTCAGTGCAATTATATTTTCTTTCACTGTGAAGAATGTATGTGTAAATCAAGATTGAAAGTTCCCATCATGAATGTCCTCATTTCCGAGTATTGCTTACCTTAAGTTGCTTTTAGAAATATAATCATACGAGATATTGTATAGAAATACTCTTCAAAATTAAAAATGTCATTCAGAAGGAAAGCTCCTCAAGTTTCAGGAAACACACAGCTCAAATATCTCAGAAAGTCCTAAAACTTAAAGCTTCACCAGGCTTGGTCTTCCACCACGTTAAATAAGCCATCAAGTGTGCTGAAGATAAAGAAATCTCCCTACACCGTCATACTGCTTGTAAGTAGTGTGGAGAACTCCAGTGGTGCACCTTCTGTGATTTGTCTTCCATGTGAGGATGGGCACTTTGGGGATGCAAAAGTCCACAGCCCCTAATCTTCAAGAATGAGCTAACTACCTCCACCTTAAATTACAGCTGCATCCACACTTGGCAGGACTGGCCAAGCTTGAACACCTAAGAGTAACCAATTATCTTACTTTATAGCTTCCTCATCCAATCCTAAATTGCCAAAACCGCAACTTCAAATTTCCCGCAATTTTTCTTTTAAAAACCTAAAGGTCTTTGTCTCCAGGGGGCCACTCTTTGCTGACCGGCAGGGGTGACCTCATTGCGCAATGGTTAATAAACCTCTTGCTTTTGCAACTAGTCGTGGTCTGGGAGAGTTTCTGGGAAGGGCGCGATCTTGAACTCCTGAGCTGTGAGACCCCAGGTCTTACAACTCCTGCAATGTTTTTCTGTCTCCTACTGATATTTCTATATCAGGATTAGTTTTTCCTAAATATCCAAAGTTAACAAGTGAGTATCAAATGGTGAGAGAAAAATAACTAATTAAAAACCTAATATAAACATTCTGTGGCTTTTTGTTGGCATTCTACTTGTTGCTAAAGGGTTTGTAGAAAAAATGTTCAAAGAAATCGTCCTTTTAAAAATAGAGATTAAGACTGGCTGCCACCTAGTTCCCCTGATCATCACACTGCACACTGTGGCTAGGGAGCTTTGTTACTGCAATGGATAGGCTTGTAGCTGCTGTTTACTGGAATCCATGTCAGAGGAAGTGGTCCACAATGATTTAAAAAACTATTTTCATATAAGTGTGTTTGTGTCTGTGTAAGATGGGTATTGGTGCTTGTAGAAGCCAGAAGAATATGTCTGATCCTGTGCAAATGGATTTACAAGTGTTTGGGAGCCTCCTGATAGTGTTGCTGGGAACCAAATTCTGGTCTGCTGGAAGACAGGAAGTACTCCAAACCACAGATCCTACCCTTCAGCACTTTCCATGACTTTGGATGAACACTTCTCATCTAATTACATTCTCGCCATCAAGAGAATTGGCTCTACTTGTGTCTAGAAAATATTTGCTGAAAACTGAGTCCCTGAGAGCTGAGAGATAGCTCAGTGATTAAGAACACTTGTTACTCTTACAGAGGATTCTGGTTGAATGCCCAGCATCCATGTGGTGATTAAAAAGTGTATTTCCAGTTCCATGGTATTTGACTTCCTCTTCTAGCCTCTATGTGGGCTATTCGTGTTTATATACATATACTCAGGCAAACACTCATACATACAAAACAAAATTTAAAAAGAAATTCAAAAAGGCAAGAGAGGTTCTGAATACATGATTATTTTGAGGCTCCTCTTGAATAGATAACACCAGACCTCCAATTCCTAGCATGCATAAAATTTATGGTATATTTCTTTACCTCTGGTTATTTATATATCTACCTATTCACTTCAGGAATCTTCTCCATAGTGAAATTCTTCCAATAATTTCAGAAGTTCATTAGATCGTTATTTCCAGGTCTGAGTCCATCTGTTTTTGCATTATCTACCTTTGTATATCACTCTAATTGATAACCTCTTATTGAGGTTCACTGGGTTGCTATTTGGTTGTGGATGAAATAGAACAAATTTATTGATAAGAGGATATGAACATGGGAGAGGGAAACCTTTGCTCCTAGATACTGAAAAGAAATGAACAGACTGAGCCCTAGAATCCATACCTAATATTTTATGTCTTCTTCAGTGAAGACATTGCAAGCAAACAATGTTTCAGCAGATTTATCATCTTGATAGATTTCAAACTTTTAAAATAGGTCACATTTTCTTATGTTGGCTCAGAGTATGAGATGATTATTAATGTTTGATAAAATCATTAAATTAGCTCCAGTACACTGATCTTTTCAGAAAACCCAGCATAATGATTCTTCAAAACATTGTCATCATCTACCTGAAAGTGACATACATGACAGCCAAAGAGTTCCACCTTTATTAACATTGAAATTGTCCCAGGTTCTGCCATTTCAGTGCAGGATCCACAAAACTTTATGCCTTAATTGGAGCAAAGAACAGCAGTGGAACAGAAGGGAAGAGAACTGGCTCATTCTCTGTTATTTCTCAAACCATATTCACATTCAGTGCACTTCCTCACATTAACTTTCAGAAATCGGAGCATTTTACTGAAGGGCAGGTAAGTGTTTTATCCCAATTTTACAGATGAGAAACTTGAAACCCAAGGTTAAGTGACTTGCTTGCAGCAGCACTGGGAGCCAATGCCAAGATCAGACTTCCAACATCAATATTTGATTGCTCAGATCACTCAGCCACAACTCCAAATACAACATAAATGTTTGGAAAATAGTTTAACTGTTTGTAAGACCATGAACATTTTGAAGTGTTCTGGCTCAGAAGAGCCATTTAAAAAAACATCGATTTGAATGTTCTGGGTGAGAAAAGCCTTTCTGGGGAAAACATATAGAAAGAGGTTTGGGGTGATGGTGGCAGGTGTTTTATTTAATAGAGATGACCATCATTATAATTAATTAATTTTTTAACCTTCATACATGAGCACTGACTGTATCTACATCATTCTCACCTTTCTTTCCTCCTTCTACCAATTTTGTGTCATCTTTCCCTCCCAAAGTCATGGTCTTTTTTATAATTCTAATTATCACACATACACACACACACACACAGTGGAGGAGTGCCTACTGAATCTTTTAACTTTGCTACTTCGTATATAAGTTTGGAATGTAACTTGGGATTGGACAGCATATGTAGGAACACATTCCTGGTGGAAATTAGTTCTCTTAGCATCCATTGCCCTCTTGTAGATTTTCATCTAGGTATATGACTATATGGAAATCCCTGTGTCCACATTAGCATATCATTTGCTATTATAATGATGCAATCCTGTTCAGGCATGAATATTGTTGTGAGTTCATAGCTATATGAAATGGTTTTTCATATTATAACTAGAGAGAGCACCAACTCGAAACAGGCCACCTGGGGCTCTGGCTTCTACAAAGTTTACAGATCAATCAGTTGAGATTGGGTATTTTACAATCCTTTGTTTTCTGCATTTTGACTCAATGGAAAATCTCTGTCATAGACTATCTGATGCAAAAATATGCTTCTTTGAAGAGTCTGAGAGCTACTTATCCATGGGTATATTTGGAATGTAATTGGATATTATGTGCTTTGGTATCCAGCAATAGTGTTTCTTCTCAGGTCTGAGGCATTGCAAGCAAGTATCTGTGCTTTTGTCTAGGTTGACAGTACCATACCTAAATTATCACTGATTATGAGGACTTTAAGTCTAATTCTGCTGCTTACATCCAAGATAAAAGTGCTGTTATCTTACCGTTGTAACTATCTGGCCACTCCAGTTGTGATTCATAGGCTTTTGTCTGGTTAGAAGTGCTTGTTGCTTTCTTTCCTTGGGAGCTTACATAATGCCTTCCATACTATGAGGCCCAAAAAGGAGAGTTTAGGGAACTAGACATAAGTAATGGTTATAGAACATCTGTAATGTATATGACACCTAATTTTATACATTAAAATTGTTAGTTTTGAGCTGAGGCATGGCTCCATGGACAAAGTACCTGACCCAAAGCACGAGGACCAGAATTTGGATACCCAGAACACAAGAAGATATGTCAAGCTATCCATAATCCCAGGTTTTTGGGGGAAAGTCATTGGGTCCCCAGGGCAGAATAGCTAGGTAGACAAACACAATCGGAAGCTTTGAGTTCAGTGAGAGACCCTGCTAAAGTTGAAAGAGATTGAGTAAGAACCATGACAATAACCTCTGACCTCCTCATGCAGAAATGGCCTTTAACAAAACCATACACTTTTATGATAAAAGCTGTGGATAAAAGAAGATAAAACATATCTCAACCTAATAAAGGATACATAGGACAAACTCACAGTCCACATCACCTTAAATATCATAAATGTAGAAAAACTCGAAGCAATTACAGAAAAAACAGAACAGGGCTTGTCCACTGTCACTACTCTTTTAAAACAAGTGTTTGAAGCTATAGCCAGAAAATATGATAAGAACTGAATTAGAGGAAGATGGGAAGATGCTAAAGTATACCTGTTACAGATTATATGATATTATGCATAACAAATCTTAAAAATTCAGTGAGAAAACTTCTAGAAATAAGCAAAACTTTCAGTAACATGGCAGCACAAAAATCAATTTACAAAAATTAGTAATCTTTATGTATATCAATAATAAGCACACTGAGAAAGGTATTGTGAAAGCAACCCCATTTATAATAGCCTAAAAAATAAAATAAAATTTATAGGAATAAATATAATCAGGCAAGGAAAAGATCTGATCTGTGTAAAGTGTACCTACAATATTTAAAAAGAAGAGATTGAGAAAGACATGATTGTCCAAATTAATAAATTAGTGGAAATAATATTTTGAAATTGACCATCAAACAAAAGAAATGTCTAATCAAAATTCTCATGATATTCTTCACAGAAAGAGAAAACAACATCTTAAAATTTACATTTCATTTGATACATATTCATTTGTTTTATATGATTAATTAAGGAAACTGTTAAAAATCACAGGGCATTCTCCCTATGTGTCTTAATGAATAACATCACTAGGTA
This sequence comes from Psammomys obesus, assembly GCF_907164565.1. NCBI lineage: Eukaryota > Metazoa > Chordata > Mammalia > Rodentia > Muridae > Psammomys > Psammomys obesus. The sequence goes on along the minus strand of NW_026585504.1, from coordinate 51,882,125 downwards.
TGATCAAAATATATTTTCTCCACCAAAAATTGCTGTGCTACACATTTAAAAATGGTCTGATTTCTGAAATAGATTAAGGATTTTGTTTGTAAACTGTGAAAATTAGTATTTTCAAAGTAAACCTTTACAGCATGGCTAAATGAGATAAACTCTAATTGTGCTCCTTACAAATACTTGTTATCCCAGCTACGGGGATGCATGAGCACAGATGTCATTAAAAGTGCAGAATGCAGAAAACCTTATTTCCTTACTTTTAAAGCTCTACTGTGGCAGAGAAACATCATGGCATCAATGCAAGGTTTCATTTTCATACAGATTCTTTACATTGTACATTATAAACACTATAAGGAATGAAGAATGGATCTGTGGAAGTCCATTCTTCATTTATGCTTCTCTAAGAACATTTAGATTACTAAATTAGAGCAATTTTTCTATGCCATAGTGCCAAGAGAAAATTAGTTTAAAATATTTGCTTCCTAGTTAATTTTTAAATTTCCAAAGGAAAAATCAGGAAGTATTTGAGTTTTAATTAAATTCTGAATGGTTTGATAATCATTTGAAACTATAGACCCATTTCTTGTGCATACTCTTTTTTTCTTCTCCCCGCCCCCTCTCTGACTTCCTGTCTGCATGGCATTTTTCCATTCTTGGGACAGGTGAACTCACCCAAGATCTTTCCCCAATAATCCTGCCTTTATACTTTAATTAGGCTTTAATTGGCTCATTTCCTCAGTGAGTGAGTAGAAATGTATATACAGGTGTACATGGTGGCTAGACGTCAATGTCAGATGTTTCATCTGTCCACTCTCTTTTGAGAGTAGGTTCCCAGGGATCCTGGTGCTTACTTATTCAACTTACCTCTTTGCCTCCTCACCACTTGGATCATAGGTATCCACTATTAAGCACAGCTTTTTAAAGGCTACGGGTAAAACTAACATTCTCCTGTTTGTGTGGCCAGCGTTTTATCCACTGAACCATCTTCTTACTTCCAGTTGAAAGCCATTGGCTTTGAGTAATGCATCATATAGCTTAATACATACTTTTAAAAACAAAATTAAGAAGCAAAGTTTTTGTGGCACTAATAAAATATTATATTATTAAAGCATAATACTGTTGTGTTCTTCTGTGTGTATATATAAACTAACTAAATGAGCACTCCATGGTGTGATTGAGGGGAAAGGTTTTGTTGTAGCCATGAGAGAGAAAACAGCCATTGGCACCCGAAGAGTCCAGAGCAGGGAGAGAAAGAAGTAGACTGAACATAGCTAGCAGACTAGACATGCCCAGGATAGTTGATAGAGTAGAAAAAAATAGCAGGTGATAGAGAATAAAGAAAACATTGTGAGAGAGCTAGCAGCAGAGCAGAGAGAGAGGGACATAGCCAAAATAGCAGGGTTCTAAGGAGAATGAGCAGCTGAGGTGTACAGAGCATGAGCTGAAGGGAATTTAGGGTAAGGGAGGAGGTGAGAAGTACTAGGATGTTAGCAAAGACTTTGAAATGTGTGACAGGTAGTTGGGATACTGGAGGACTTCAGCAAGTGCTTTGGTATGCTAAGGTACTACATGTAGCCAGTGATAAGGGAAATGACTCGTTTTGGTAAAGAGGAGCTGGCTTCATAAGCTCCTGAGAAATGCTGGCTTTTAACTAACCACCTGAAACTTTTCTATAATCCAGGTTGAGCCCATTTCTGGATATTTGAACAGCCTTTTAGCATTTGGGTAATTAAAATTTCCTTTGTATCAAACAGTATATATATGTATGTGTGTGTGTGTGTGTATATATATATATATATATATATATATATATATATATATATGTGTGT